>NC_056736.1:695819322-695951822 GCF_019279795.1 Protopterus annectens
TGTAAACCTGAAACTAAGAGAAAATCAGCCTGTGCAACTGTCGGAGTCCAAAAGCAGTTATAGTTTTCGTACAAACATTTCTCTAATGTAATGGGACAGAAGTGTGACAAGGGAAAAAAATGCTGCACTTTTTCCCAAAATCCTGCTACTCTTTGACAATCAAGAACAATATGAGCTGAAGTCTCCAATCCCTGACAATCAGCTTGAAAACAAGATCTTAAATCAAAGGGCAATACACAAGAGAAGCACGCAGTGGGAGTCTGTCTAGAGAACATCACCACAAAAAGTTTTCCAATGTAGAAAGCGAACAGAATTTTTCCTTCGGGATCGTAACCCATGAAATTTCCAGAGTGAATAATCTGAATAAGCATCTATGACATGAAAGGTCTGTAATAATGTAATGTACCACTCTTTACATGTATCTGGCAGTGGGATATGATAACAATGCCAGCGTAATGAAATTGTCTGGATGTCTTGGGATTCATTACCTGACACTGTACGAGATCTCTTCCCAGCTAAACATGCTGGCCAAAAGCATCCTGAAACAGCCATTAAGAGATGTCTCAAAAGTGCGACATCATCTAATTTTAAATGATGTAGAATAGTAAATAAAACTAAAGTATGTAAGAAAAAGGACAGGATGTATGAGTGAAAACCTCCCTTTTTCGGTGGTGAATATAAAACTCTCCTCTGTACTGAATTTGGGACTGTGCCTCAGAAAAATCGGAAAGCAGCAGTGAGCAACCTAGACATCCAACATATTGGGAAGAGATAAACAGAAAAAAAATGTGTCCTAACATATTTGGAAATGCTCCATTTAACACACATACTTTCTTTGTAAAAGGTAATGTGAAGGTGCACCAAAACAAAAGACTCCTACAAGCTTGTGAGAAAACATCATCACATTTGTTTAAGACAAATGAAGAAGTACCAAAAGGAACTCCTAAAATAGTAATCCTTTGAGTGGAAAAATGTATTCCTTGTACAATAGAAATATCTTTAGAGGCAAAACTGAAGATGTGTTCAGAGTTATCAAAAGTCCCATCAAAAAAAGGCAATTTTTATGCTATTCAATAATCTTGATAAAGCCAGAGGTGATTCAACAACAGTGGTGACATCATCAGCGTAAGAAAAGCAGTCTGGGAAGCAAGACTCCTGTCCATGAGAATGAGTATGGACAGAAACGTAACTGAGTCCACACTTTAAAACAGACAGCCCCTACTACAAGTGTAAGAAAATAGCTGCTTAAAGGGCACCCTTGCCTAATTCCATTGCTCATGGGAATTGTATTACCCAACCAACCATTAACTACAGGCATAATAGCAGAAGCAGAGTAAATGGAGGAGATAAAAGCAATAAACAGTGGCCCAAAACCAAAGGAATGTAAAATAGAAAGTAAAGTCCCATGTGCAACATTATCAGATATGTCCTAGATGCAGGAGAATCTCACGAGGAGGTGTTACAGATGGAGGAGAGCCTCATGATCAGGGAATTTGTTGTTGAGACTTCTGGCATTGAGTAGAGACACCTTAATTTGGTCAGTATTGGGGCCTGATGAATTTGATATGCTGGAACATCTTTCAACTCTTCCTAAAAAAGGCACTATGGGGGCAACAAAGGCTGTAGTCAGTATGTGGAATCCTTTGAACAAGGGGTGAAGGCCAATGCTTGTGAAGCAAGTTGGGACAATCATTGATCTTATCATGGCTTGACAAAAGGATCTACTAGAATGATGTCAACTGTGCAAGTAGTTGTTGAAGCGAGTTATCTTTTATTTGTATCTAGGCATCATTCTTGTTAAAGGAAGGATTCCACCCGGGATCAGAGTTATACCTGCATTTCTCACATGCATGGAAAATTCTGTCATGTCTCTCTGCATGTTTCCAAGTGTCTTGCATCCAGGGTCATTCGGTCCCATATAGATCACTGCCATGTCATAGTAATATTAGCTCTGGGGAAGGGTTTTTAGTGTGTGTAAGGTCAGAGATACTGGCACTCAAAAGGCAACTGACTGTAACCCTATCCTTCTGTAGCCTTTTGAGTGGGGAATCTGTATGCTTAAGAAATGAGTCACCAATCACTGACACGTTTTGTTAACAGTGTTTAGTAGTACAAGACAGGAAGCAATCTGACTCTTTGTGACTTAATGCTGTAGATATGCATGGAGGAAATGAGTTGGAGAATTTCCACTGAGAACTACTCTTAGTAGATTTAGGGGGTCTATATTATAAACACCAAAGTTGTAAACAGTGAATACATGTACATCGACACATAAAGGTCAATGTACAAAAACTGCAAAATATGTAATCGGCGAAAATTAAAATGCTAAACTTATTTCGTCAACCAACATCGCCATGCAGGTAAGTTGAAACTAACTAAATAAACTTAAATTAACACACTTTTGCAGGGGGGCAACCCCCCTATGTGGGAGGGGGCTGCACCCTCTCCCTACACCCCCTACTTAAAAATACCAACTCTGAGACTGCACTACAGTGGGGAAAAGGATATATTTTCTCATCCCCATGATTGCCCCACTGGCCAAGCAAATACGTTCAGCGTTTTCATTTTCACTGATTACGTATTTTGCTGATTTTTGTACATTGACCTTTATGTGTCGATGTAGATGTATTTGCTATTTTGAGCTTTCTTGTTTATAATATAGACCCGATTTAGGAGGCTGTGCTAGAGATGTTTGATGGCCTCAGCATATGACATATTAATGTGATTTTGTTGAAAATCTTGCAGAAGTGAGAAAGATGGTGCAAGTGTACGATGCTCACTGTTAATGATTTTAGGTGAGAAGAGTGCCTACAAATTTGTTAAAAATTTGCTCCCTCCAACAGAGTTGTGTTGAGTAAGTGTTCATTAACAGTGAGCATTAAGCAGTTCCCACACTGCCTGGGAGCGCACACACTATGAGGCTGGCTGACTTCTCCATATTAGATGGAGAAGTGCACGGGTAAATGCGACTAAAAGCTTAATTAAATTAAAATTTTGGTGGCAGTCACAGGCTAAACTATTTGTAAGGATTAATTTGGTTAAGTCTAGTTTGTGGAATAATACACAGGTTAAACTGGTTGAGAGAATAGCTGGTTTATGTGGGTAAATACACTGGAATATTAATAATATATTTAGTAAGTGAAGTAAGAGAGTAACAGGGGAAGCTTGAGACCTGGTGACTGTAGCAGAGCCCAAAATAATAGCAGCTACCCAGGTTTCAGCTCTGCGCTATTTGAATGACCAATTATTATTGGCATATAAAACACTGACATGTTTCCACAAACAGAGGAGCTCGGTCAATCTCAATTTGTAGTGGAGCAGTAAGTCAAGGTGTTGAATAACAAGATGCATAACAGCTTGGAGAAAACCCACTAATGGAGATGGTGGATAAAACCAAAAACGTGCTGGAGAACAGTACAGATACAAGCTGCAAGATGAGCAGTCAGATCAGGTAACTATGTCTATATAGTACATGTTGTAACTCCACTGAGTACAGCACAGCCCCATGCAGGAATTCCAGATTTAAAATAAGTGCCAATGATGGAAAAAAAAAACTTTCAGAATACAACAGCCAGTAGCACTTACACTTATAATCTGCATCCAAGCAATCAGACCTCTTGAACATGCATGGCTGTGTCCTGTCTCTTCCGAAAAAAAAAATCTAACAGCTGTACTGTTTAAACAGCAAAAACACAGTGAGCACATTCACTGGAATTTGTCAAAATAAGATCTTAAAGAGCTTAAAATACTTTACTCAATTGTTATTGGGATTGATAACAATGATAAACAGAATAGCGTAAATGGAAAAAAAATTTCAAAGTGATAATAGAAAGTACTTGAATTAAACTATACAATTTAAAAATAACTAGAAACTGATAAAAGGCAACAGAGAATTCCATAAATTGCTCAATCCTTGCCTTTCCTTAAATCTTTCCTTAAATCTCACTGTTCCTCTAAAACATTTTGCATGTATTGTTCCCACACATTCCATTTTTTTCTATGCAATTTTAGCTTAGTACTAGGCTAACTGGCCTTGTGATTCATTTTAAGCCTAGCTAGTTATCCCTTATGAGACTCAAACCCTGCACCTTGTGTTTGCAAGGCAAACACCATAACCATTAGGCCACCCTCCCAACTTCTCCTACCATTTTCTGAATATCCCACTTTCAGTTCTTTTTTATGTTACAGTATTCAATACATAAAATATACTTAGTTTAGACTTTGATTTCCATTTTCTTGTAATTGCTTTTTTGGCAGCTACTAGCATTATTCTTTGCAAGGCCCTACTATATCTAGACAATTCAGATCCTGTATCCCAGCTAAAAAAAAATTCCTTTGATACACTCAGTTGCTTGTCAAGTATTCCTGACACAGCACTCTGTAGAGGATTCTTAAAAGTCTGTCACCTCATTTTGCTCTGAAAACTTATGCTCTCAGGTAACACTTTCTTCCCCATAACACCTCCAACATTTACCATCTACCTGAGGAAAAATTCTTCGGAGTCTGCTTAGGGTATAAAAGTACCTAGGCAAACACTTCCATGGAAAAATCCTAAATCTTCTAGTCCTTGTTGCATATTTGTGAGCCATACATATATCTTCCCATTATTCCTCTGTGAATTGCTTATCTAATATCTGTTTCCAAGCTTTTGAAACCAGTTCTGATTAATTTGTGTAGTTATCATGCATTATGTATGTCCTAGTAGTTATGCATTTTTTAACAGCAGCTTCTGTTCTAGATTCTACAAAAACTCTACCAGTGCTAGTCTTTCACTTAGGATCCCCTATTCATTTCTCTTTGACTGATCTCTGACATCAGTCCTTGACAGGAAGGCAATCTGTAGCCTGCAATCCAAGTACATTTTTGACCCGTTTCATTCTATTAATTTTCCCTGTCTAATTATTTGTCTCCAATACCTTGGTTTCTTTGCCCATTTTCTCCAGTAAATTCAAGCCCCATCTTGCCTATTCTCTGTAACCCTAATTACAGTCATCCCTGTTGGCAGACTCTCTCTATTCCCATATTGGCTTAGTTCTTAGAATAATTTCTGCTACTTTATGAATACAATATTCTGTGTGGTTATTGTTATTCTTCTGAAGCATCTGCATCCAAAATCCTTATTTCTGAGCTTCCCTCTTGTTTTATCAACATCCCTTTCCATTTTGAGTTATATGTTTCTGCTTGTGCTATGTATAGGAGCCTTAACTGTGTAGCTCTGAAATACATCTTCAAATCAGGTAATCCCAAACCTCCTTGTTCTATTAGATAGATCAATATACCCCACTTGACTCTTGCCCTCTTCCCCTCCCAGAAAAAATCATTCAACTCCTTATTAATTGCTATCCACAACTTCTCCTATTGTTGATAAAAATATACCTGCCCTATGTATAAAAGTAAAGGGACTAAATACATTTTCAGTCCTTATATCTTCCTAACTATAACAATAAAAGAGAACTAATTTCTCAGTTTTTGTATTATATTTTGTTTAGTCTCTTCCCACATATCCTTAGTTGCCATAACAGAATCCTTTTTAATTCATACCCCTAAGAGTTTCATTTTATCACGACATAAATATGGGCATTGCTGAACCAGTTTTTTGTGTGGGTACATAGTTTACAGCTATTGCCTTTATTTTATCTTCATTTCTTTTCTGTCCTGAAAAAAAAACTTAAAACCGGAAAAGGACAATTTCAGTGCTGTGGAATATTCTGAGGCAGTTTAATCAGATAGAAAATAATCATCTGCAAATGAAGTCAGCTTTTGTTAATTACTATGACAATCATATCCTTGAATTGCTGAGTCCCTTATTTCCTCTGCCAGTGGTTTTAAATGTAATGCAATAACAAAGGCGAAGAGGACATCCCTTCTATGTCCCGCTGATCAAACAGAAATGATAAGAAAGAGACCCCCTCACACTTCAATTTGTGCCTCTGATCTCTCATATATCTTCCTAATCAACCTTATTATTTTATCAGGGAATGCAAATGCTTTGATTGCTTCACCCATAAAATCCAAGCTTATTCTGTTCAGTGCTTTCTCCGGATCAAGGCCCACTAACAATTGTGGTATTGTCTTACATTCTGCTTCCCTGTGTATCATTATTGTTCTATTAATGTTGTCAAATGTTTGCATAAAACCACAGTGATCCATATTTATCAGTTTTGGAATCACCTTTTCATTCCTTTAGTCATTAAAGACATAAACACTTTATAATTATGGTTTAGAATCAAAATGGGCCTACATGAAGCTGGACGTCATTGATCTTTATCATCTTTAGGTATTACAGCTGGCAGCTTTCTTCAAGGATGTTGGTGCTTCTCCTCCTTTTAAAATACTGTTAAACAAAACCTTCAAGAGATTTATCACTTTCCTCCCTCCCTCCTAGCTTCCAAACTTCTACAGGAATACCATCTATTCCTATAGACATTTGTGAAGATTGGTTACACATCACTAATTTTATCTCATCTCCTCCTATCCTGTTAGTAACTGAACCTCATCTGCCTCTAACCTTGGTATAGTTAAATCTTCTATAAACATTTCCATTTGTACTTTTTCTTCATTTCCACATTTGTCTGCTTCATACAGATGTTCATAAAATTTCCAAAATATTTCAAAAACTTTACAGGATTTGTAGTTATTTTCCTTGTTATTCGTTCCCTAAGCTTGGCAATAACCCTTTCTATTTTCTGTTGTGTGAGCCATTGTACTAAATGCTTTTGTGCTCTGGAGTTATTACCAAAATAACAGTTAGTTGCTTAACAGCAAGTTTTCTAAACTCATGTATATTATCAAGGTAGCCCCTTATTTTCTCTTTAGCACTTTGCAGTTGTGTCTCTTCTTCTTCTGTGAAATCCCCCCTATTCCACAATACTTTAATATTTGTCATTCCCTTTAAATAATTATTGTTACTTCTTAAACTATATCTCTTTTTCTTTTATTTCTGCCTTGTTTTTAAACTCTGCTTTCACTTTATCCTGCTACCTCGCTATATTTTCTGAAGAAATTTCTAATAAGTCAATAACTTATTAGAATAATTGCAACTACCCATCCCTTAAATTCCTCTCTAACAGATAAGTGTGGAAATGTCATTGTCTCATTTTTACTTCATTGCCCTGCATTTTTAGTTATTATTGGTACAGGATCTGAAATAGTTATTGGATGCATATCAACACTTTCAATTAAATGTACTTGTTCCTGTGAAATATAATTTCTGTCTAGCCTAGCCCAGTTTTTGTACCTTAGGGAGTAATATGCAATATTTTTCTGAGCTTCTAGTACTGAATTCACATTTTCCATACCAAATATTTTCATAAATTTCTTCACATACCTACCCTCTTTTGTTATATTCCCTTTTAAAGTCCCTAGACATCCTCACTGTTGCAAATCACATTCCAGTCCCCACCTATAATTTATATTCCTTGCTGAAAACTGATTATTTCTCCCAAACATTTCTTAAGTGCCATTGTAGCAATTTTACGTGAAATATAAATACATGCCAGTAGTCCTTATTACTACAAATCTGCCATTATTATCTTTTTTTTCTTTTCTATCACTATTGGAGAACCTCTAACAGCTAATATAAGTATTCCCCTTTTTTGTCCTAGATATTGCGCTGAATAACCATCCTGAAATCCTGTCCTTATCAAATTCACATGCATATTTCTTTCTGAATGAGTCTTCTGTAGCAGAACTATTTGCATTCTGCATTTTTAATATAATTCACTAATCTTTTTTTTTGTATATACTTGTGAAACCATTCACATTCAAATACAATATTGAAAGTGCTGCCATTATGACAAGAAGTCATTATTCCCAAGTTTTTTTTTTAAATGTCTAATTTCAGTTTTGTATTACATGCATACACTAATGTTTAGCAGACTGATCTGTTATACAGCTGCTTCTTGTCATATACATTTGAACTTATGTCACATTTTACAAAATTTTTGTTTTAATGAAAATCTTCAAACAAAAAAAATAAACATACCCAGAACACCCCTTAACCTATTAACTTAATACAAACATACATGTATATCTTCAAATAATGAAGTTTAACCTTCCTAACAAAAACACTTGCCTCATGTTAGCAGCTACACTCACAAGCCTGAATTAACCTATAATGCAGGTTATCCATGCTAAGACATATGGTACTTCTACTTGCACTAAGTGCTGTCTGTTTTTGTCTTATCTTTATACCTCTTCCAAATGTAGAAAACAAATTGAATGCTTTCAGAAAGCATTATCTTTAAGCCATTGAAAGAAAAGAGTATTCTGTTTGCAGTACCCTTATCAGCTTGTCTCCTTACAAACATGAGAACCAGATACACAGTTGCCTTGAGCTACAAGCTTCTTGTGTTGCACTGTGACCATTTGCTAGAGGAAATTCTTCATTGGATTCAGTGTTTTTTTTTACTTGCTTCCATTTAAAACTTGTTAGATCAAGGCAAAGGCCTTAATCTAGTCATTTCCATATAAAAAAGAAAGAAAAGCATATCACTTTTATTAATATCATGTTCTTTTGTCCAGGCTTTCTTCTCTTTTTCATTATAGTGCCTACATTTCTTGAAACTGAACAAAAAAAAAAAAAAAGAAAGAAAGAAGGGCGGGGGAAGTGGTGCACCTCTTTACTTTACTATCCCCATTACACACAAAATAACTGAAAAAGATTTACTTTATAGCATGCAGTATATCTGTGTTTTATAAAAATACTGTTAAGAACAAAAACTATAAAAAGGAAAAAATACCGCTGATGCACAGAGCTGGAACAAAAACTTTAATGCAGCACAACAAAACAATGAGACAAGTTAACCTAGGTTTCATCCTCTGGCAAATAGGACTTCTTCAGAACTAATTTTGAATAACAGCTCACCCCTTTTACATTGCTTGCATCCCCACCCGTTTATAATTAAGTCCCTACTTATTTAAAAAAAAACGCGCAATGTTACTCACAATAATAATTTCACTAAATCATATTATAATATATTAACGAAGTATTAAAACATCCTGAATAGTTTTACATTATAAAATCTGTTAAAACTATGTGTATGTATATACACACATTATATATTATATGTTATATATATCTATATCCCAAAATGTGTTTTAATTTTAAAACTGGAGCTATACTTATATTCTGTTCTTGTTCTGATAATGCAGAAGCGACTATGAAAGATGTTAATGAATCTAATGACCTGAATAAAATATTTGTTCTGCTTGAAGAGCCACAGATTGTTGAGTGACAAAATGCTAATGTGTTAAATGTTGATAAGGTATTTGATGTTAGTATGGATATCAATGTACTGGTTGAGGTCATTGATGCTTTGGATGAAACAAAAATATTTAATGAACCTAAGGTCATTGTAAACAACAATGGTGATTATAAAGTTTATAATTATTCTAAAAAGGAAACTGATATCACATATGCTAACCTACTATCTCATGGTTTGACATTTGTGCCTGGTAGACAGGGAAATGTGGATAAGATTTTAATTGATTTAAAAATGTTTACTTGAAAAATGAACTTAAAAATGTTTTTCAAAGAAGAAGCACAAAATCAGCAGATGCGTGAACTATAAAAGCCAAGTAAATTTAATCCCCCTTGTAATAATGTAGTGGCCATTTATGAGAAGATATGTGAGACTGACATTAGGGAAGGATTCAGGAAGGTGAGAAAGGAGAGAAGGGAGGGGGATTCATATATGAGTTTGGAAGAAAAACAATTGTTGTTTGAGTTGGCCCATGACAAAGATATCTGTATAATGAAACCTGATAAAGGTAATGGTGTGGTGTTAATGGATAGAAATGATTATATAAACAGTATGACATTGATGTTGTTGGAAAATACTTGCACTGAAGTTAGTTTAAAGGAAATCAATATAGCATACTGCAAGCTGTATTTAATGCTTGCGGATATGCTATATCAGGGCCAGATAAATGAATCCGCTTACAATTATCTAAGAAATGATAACTCCATGATTAGTGATATTTTTGGTATACCAAAAATACATAAGGGGTTAAGTAATGTGAAATTCAGGCCAATAGTAGACGGTAAACGCAGTAAGACCTGCTTCATGAGTAAATTTTTGGACCATCATTTACAGAAGGGCCTGGCCACTTTTTCTTACATCACTACGGATTCTTGGCATTTCCTGGAGAAACTAAATATGATTGATATTACTGATGCCGCCATATTAATTACAGTGGATGTATGTAATTTATTTTCCACAACACCATATCGGGAAGGTTTAACATGGTTAGAACATCAATTAATAAAGACCAATCTATATGACCAGGATCAGATAAATGTTTACATTTTGTTAATGGAGGCAGTTTTATTTAACAATTTCCTGTATTTCAAAGGACATTACTAGAAACAAATGACAGGGGTAGCATGCGGCCCCATATATGCCAACTACGTAATGTCCTATTGGGAACAGGATTTTGTTTTGTCAAGTGTATTTGGGTCCTACATCGAACACTACACACTTCTTTGGATGACATATTCATTGTCTGGGAAGGAGGTGAGAACATGTTAAGTGATTTTTTTTGAGTACATCAATCAAACAGTTGGTTTTTTAGCCTTCACCCATGAGTATAGTGCAGATACGATTTATTACTTGGATGTTGACCTCAAAATCAATAAAAATACAATGGGGTTGACCTCTGGTATATATAGAAAGTCATCCTTTTCTAATTCGTATTTAGATTATAGAAGTTGGCACCCTCACCATCAAAAGAGATCCATAGTTAAGGGACAGATGGTGAGGGAAGCTCGAATGGTAAGTGACAAGCAGGACTTTCTAAATTAATTGGAATTCATTATGGAGATGTTTATTAAATGAGGGTACCCTCTAGAGTTGTGTGGGGTCATTAAAGAGGAAATTATAAAGAAGAGAAATGATGGCCTTTATAGGGCCATTCTTAATGGGGCTCCAAGGGACGTGAGTGAAAATATAAAAAATAGTAGGCAACAGCAAGAAAATTTCCAAGATAGATTGATCTTTGTCACCACATTTAACCAGGATGCAGATTGGGTTACCCTAGTGATTGTAAAAAATTGGGGGTTGCTGCAGGTTTATACGACTGTTGAGAAAAAGATGGGTAAGAGCCCACGATGTGTTTTTAGAAAGGATAGATCTATTAAAAATATTTTTGAAATGGGGAACCCCAAGGTTAATTTTGATAATAACAGGCCTGTGGGGAATTTTAAATGTGGTAGGTGTAATGTTTGCAAGTACATTATGGTTACTAGTGGTAATTTAATTTTAGATGGATATAACATTTCGATTTGTGGGCATTATAATTGTTTTTCCCAAAATGTGGTATATTTGGCTAAATGCCAACAATGTTTGGCATTTTATATCAGGAAGATGAGTAGGCGGCTCAGAGAAAGAGTTAAAGAGCACATATTAGACATTCGAAATACAAAAGCCACTAATGCGTTAGCTAGGCATATTATACATTGTCAAGGGCATGAATTTAAATTTTGTGTTATCCAACAAATTGTTAAAGATGGATAGGGCAGGGTATTAGATATCCATCTGGATATTGCCGAATTGCAGTGGCAATTATGTCTGAATGCCGCAGTCTTTCCCAGTATAAATGAGAATATAAGTATAGCTCCAGTTTTAAAATTAAAACACATCTTGGGATATATATATATATATATATATATATATATATATATATATATATATAAAACATATAATATATAATATATGTATATACATACACACACATGGTTTTAACAGTTTTTATAATGTAAAACTATTCAGGATGTTTTAGTACTTGGTTGATATAATTTTATAATATGGTTTAGTGAAACTGTCATTGTGAGTAACATTGTGTGTTTTTTAAATAAGTAGGGACTTAATTGTAAATGGGTGAGGATGCAAGCAATATAAAAGGGGTGTGCTGTTATTCGAAATTAGTTCTGAAGAAGTCCTATTTGCCACAGGCCGAAACCTAGGTTAACTTGTCTCATTGTTTTGTTGTGCTGCATTAAAGTTTTGGTTCCAGCTCTGTGCATCAGCTGTATTTTTTTCCTTTTCTTTGAAGAACAAAAACTATGTTACATATGGTTGCCTCACTTCCTTTTCACCTCTCAGTAATGTTCTTCCAAACAATGACATGAAGTAGGGTATATGCTTTAGAGTCCCCTACAAGTCAAAAAAGTCCAATATTTCCAAGTTTTCTTGTTCTGCCATATTTCATAAATGTAGCTGATGCTTCATAATCACACATTTACTCATTAATTTCTGAGCTGATGGTTTTCTTCCTGTTGATTTCCGTCTTCCATTTCCTGTCTCTGGTTCATTTCCAATGAACTCCTGGTTCTTCTAGTCAACTCCTGTGCTGTTATCTGTCTGACAAGCATTTCCACTGGCACAGTCTCTCTGCGAGCTTTATTATCAGAAGAATAAGAAGCAAAATGCCTTTCTGTTTGACAACTCGCTTTTTGTTGGACAGACTTTTTTATTTACCCATTAATGTGTTTTGCATCAGAAAATGACTTTGACCCTCCAGGAAAAAATATTGTAAAGGCAGCTGGATGGAGCAGCTTGAATCTCACAGTTGTTTCTCAACATTCCCTGATTGCTGGAAAGTATTTACTCCTCTTCTGAATAGTGTACAGTGAGTAATCATGTTCCACATATACTCTACAGTCTCCAACTTTTAGTACTTTGTCCTTCTGCCACAGTTTTGTCAGAATCAACTCTTTCTGCTGGTAGGATTGCATATTTACTATTAGAGGTCTTGGCTGCATTCTCATGGCCAGGTTTGGAGCATATACACAATATGCCCTTTCAGTTAACATCTCTTGCTGTAATACCAGTTCAGTTGCTTTTTTTGTGCTTTCATAAAATGAATACTGTCTGTTCCTTCCAGTTCTTCTTGTACATCAGAAAATCTCAGTTCTTCCCTACATGCTCTGTCCTCTTAATTCTACCATTTTTAAAACTTCTCTTTTTGAGCAGTCTCATACTCAGCCAGCCTTTTCTTCATTTTGACCTTTGACTTTTGCAGTTTAATCAGCTCACCTGAATATCTGCTTAAAGCTTCTTCCATTTTCCAGCCTTTAGTCATTTGAGTTGATATAATCCTTCAATATTTAATTTATTCTAATTAGCTGTGAGCACATTTGACTTATTTTTTTTCCCCCTAGCTTACTGGAAGCCATGGCTTGCGCCAAAGCTGGAGCTTGAACTGCTTTTTGCTGAACAGCTGCATGATCCTTTCCAGCCAGTGTTTGCTCTTCACCTTTTGTACTTGTATGCACTTGAGTAAATCATTTACTGACAATTTAAATTATTTGTTGTCATCTCAGTTTTGTCTGTTTCATACAAGATGTTTACTGTATGATTATTGTAATTCTTTATTACTATGAATTAAATGCTTTTTACCAGCTTTTCCTATGGTAACAGGGCTGTAGCTAGAAAAGGCCTGCAGATCCTCTCTACTTCTTTTCAATAATATTAAAAACCCTACGCAAACAGACTGCTAGAGAGATGGCAAGATATGTGGGTAGATATCTATATAGATAAATACACAGATACTTAGCTATAGAATGATTGATTGGTTGATTGTTTATGGCAAGTGTGTGTCAGAAAGCAAGGCAGCTCAAGACACTAATACTAATACAGAATCTGGTACTCATATCCTTAAGGGATAGTGACATCTAAATATAGTTCAGGATGGTAGATTTCAGTTAAAGACAAATGAGGATGGTGAGCATAAACTGTTTATCAAGGGTGCCAGAGCCATAGGGCAGGGGGTGAACACCCCCTAACTTTAAATCAAATAATATAATTTATAATAAAATAGAAAGATTTGCCTCTAACCTCCCTTATAGATCTCATCATTGTACTGCACTGCACCACCTAAAATGGCCTAAACTCCTTAACCTACTTTCCTTTAACCAACTCAACTTCACGCATTCCATCTTCTACCATCCTAACAACTGCCCTTCTCTTAATAACCTGGTTCAAGCCTACTCCTGTCCTAGATCACTAAGGTCTTCTAACAAAAACCTACTTAAAGTTACCAAATCCAATAACAGTTTTGGTGATTCTCTTTTCTCAAGCCATATATCCAGTCTATGAAATTTACTACCTCAAGAAATCCTAAACACTGCCAACCACTCCAAATTCAAATATCTTCTGAAAAAACACCTTCACAACAATTGGCTGTGCTCTTGTCCCAAACCTGGCTGAAATATATATTCCTATCCTAGATTCCTGCTCACTGTTTCTCTATCTACGTGCTACAATGTGTACTATGTGCTTACTATTCCATCCTTCAGTCGATATATATCTATATTTACCTTCAGTCGATATATATCTATATTTACCTTCAATCGATATATATCTATATTTACCTTCAGTCGATATATATCTATATTTACCTTCAGTCGATATATATCTATATTTACCTTCAATCGATATATATCTATATTTACCTTCAGTCGATATATATCTATATTTACCTTCAGTCGATATATATCTATATTTACCTTCAATCGATATATATCTATATTTCTTTGCTCAACTCATTATCTTTCTTATTCCCTCCTTTCTCCATAACTATCTTTCGGGATTTCTTATTTTATTTGCACTTTTACTTGTCCATTAAAACATGCCTAACATGCTTTCAAAATTAATTTTTCTATCAAATGTTTTGTTGCATTTATAAATATTTAGCTCATAACCAAACATATCTTTTTTGTTTAATCATTATCTTTGCTTACAATTTTTGTAATTTCTGTAATTCTACGTACAGGGTTTGTATATTTTTGGGATTTGGGTATTTTTTATGTAATTAGTTTATGAATGTTTGTGTTTTTGGAGACTTTCTCCACGGGCCTACACTAAAAATGGCCAAAGTAAAATAAATTAAATAAAAAAAATAAATAAATCCTGGATTGTGCCCTCAGCTCCAGCTGAGCTGCATTATTAAAAAAATGTGATGGATCACTTTGTCCTTGTTATACATTCAAAAGAGGGCAGAATCTGTACTTTCCTTGTGTGTGTGTGTGTGTGTGTGTGTGTGTGTGTGTGTGTGTGTGCACGCATGTGTATGTGTATAGGTGTGCACAAGCATGTTTTGAGTCCAAATGCTCATAATCATGAGTATGCAAGTGTGCAGGAGTTTGTGTATGTGCATTTGCATAAGTGCAAATATGCAAGTGTGTGTCAGTGTGTCTGTGCATGCGTTTGTGTGTGTGTGATTTTTTTTTGTGTATGTGTGTGTATCTGTGTGTGTTGTCTGTTGTGTGTTTTGTGTGTGTGTGTGTGTGTGTGTGTGTTGTTTGTTTTGTGTTTTGTGTGTGTTTTGTGTGTGTGTGTGTTGTCTGTTGTGTGTTTGTGTGTGTGTGTTGTCTGTTTTGTGTGTGTGTGTGCGTGTGTGTGTGTGTGTGTGTGTTGTTTGTTTTGTGTTTTGTGTGTGTTTTGTGTGTGTGTGTGTGTTGTCTGTTGTGCATTTGTGTGTGTGTGTGTGCGTGCGTGCGTGTGTGTGTGTGTTGTCTGTTGTGTGTTTGTGTGTGTGTGTGTTGTCTGTTTTGTGTGTGTGTGTGTGTGTGTGTGTGCATGCATGCGTGCGTGTGTGTGTGTGTGTGTGTGTGTGTGTGTGTGTGTGTGTGTGTAACACTTCAGCTTCCATCTCAGAATGCATACCATCTTGTGCTTTTGTCTCATGCTCATAATCTCAGTTGTCCCTTATCAGATACCCCTGTGGTCCACAGTATGACATCTGTGTACTGTAATGGGGTACACTTCAGGATGGACAGCCCTGTAGCACATCATGGTTGATTCATACAGTGTCTGCTCAGTAAACAGGCGTTCTGCAGTGCTGTGACTGCCCATTGCAGCTCCACCAGATGAAACACTATCTAATGCCATTTGACATTTTTTAATCTTATTTTAGTAGGCCGTCACTGAGGTATTCTTGATTCTGCATCCCCAGCCTGATGTCAGGTCCATGCCACTTGGCCAGCAACAACAATTCATTTATAGAAGGCAGGCTTTGCTGAGTTCAGCCCACTAACTAATTATTCACAACTGCTCCATTTGTTGCTCTCTTTCTGAGCTGCTAACTCCTGAACCTTGCTTAATATAAAGGCTGAGGTTCTGTGTCCAGGGTCATCAACTGTAAACACATTTTATGAATCTGGTGTACTATAACAGACACATCTGTTAAAATTTGTGTCTGAATATGACTGAAATACCTTTTCCTAGGGGAAACTGTCCAGAATGGTAGACAATGCAGTAAATTACATTTATTTTATTTTTTGCTTAGCTACTTAGCAGTGTCAGTGGCTCATACTAGAAGGGCCAAAGTATGTGGGTTCTATTCCCCATTCTGGTTATTGGAGTAATGTGCCAAGACTGGCATTGCAGTGCAGTATAAGAAGTGTGCTGACCTTCAGACATCATCTGAGGTCCGTTCAGCTTGAATTGGTAGAAGGTCAGATGGATGTAAAATGTCCCATGGTACTTTTCAAAAGGAGAATGAGAAGTTCCTTGTTGCCCTGGCCAAATTTTCCCTAGTAGTATAACTACCACCTTGGGTCTCCCCTAAAGAGAGGCCACAAGCCAAGTGGGACTTACCCTGTAAGCAAATGCTAAATAAAATATTACAAAATAATAACTAGGTAGGAGGGCTGGTCAATATACTCTTTTTTGACATGATGTGGATGCACAGGGTTGAGTAAATAGTAAACTGTTGTATCAAAAAAAAGACATAAAAATAGTAATAACCTCAGCCTTTATACCCATAACATTTACAGTATAAATTCAACAGATAGCTCCATATCCTGACATTTTTACAGAATGTAAGAAAATGAGAGTTTTGCATTGACCGTAAGGTTGTTAACGCTTGCCCCTAAAGCAATTTCACGCACAGAGCCGTAGTTGCCTCATCTATTGTCCGGTACTGTTCCTTGATCTGCAGCCCCTCAAGTCAAAGACCATGAAAGGGTTTCGGTATGTTCCCATTCTTGGCTAACATTAGTACTGCTGGAGACTTCCAAGATGGCGGCACATTCAGTAACAGCCTAATGTCAGCTCTGCTAGTGTGAAAACAAACTCAGAAGAGAGAGCCAATGAAATCATTTTGGGGGTAAATTTCAGGAACTGACTAATAAGTGCACTGCCTAGATGACAGAAAAAAAAAAGAAATTCAGAGAACCTGAATAAAAATTAACAACAAAAAGCGAGAAAAAACACTGACTGGAAAGAATACTGCAGCATTCAGCAAAAAGCAGTGCAAGCTCTATCTTTGGTACAAGACATGACTTCCAGAAACTAAATGTACTCAGAGCTGATTAAAATAAATGAAACTGTGATGGAGTATGTCAACTCAAATCAAAAAAGGCTGGATAAAATGGAAGAATCTTTAAACAGATATTCAGATGAGGTGATAAAACTGCAAAAACTGGAGGTCGAAATGAAGAAAAGGCTGGCTGAATATGAGATTTCTGATGAAGAGATGTTGCAAGAAATAACAGAATTAGAGGACAGAGCACGCAATGAAAACCTGAGATTTTCAGCTGTACCAAAGAAGCTGGAAGGAACATACCATATGATTTTTTTGAAAGTACAAATAAGCAACTGGACTGGTATTCCACAGCAGGAGTTGTTAATTGAAAGGGCACATCATGTGTGTGCTCCAAACCTGGCCATGAGAAACACTGGATCTGCTATTCTCAGAAGGAAGCCTTGTCTGCACCCTTAACTTTATTTTATTTTTATTTTTATTTTACATTTGTTAACCGGACTAAGCCGAAGAGGCCCTTTTTCAGCAGAGGCCCGGGGAGAAAAGCTCCACATAGAAAAATTACAGATACATTTAAATATTTAGACATGATCAGTATACACACAAATTACAGGAGACATATTTTTACAGTGGTATGCAGCACATCAACAGTTACAGTGGAGAGAACAAACAAGAAAATATTAATTTAAAAATAAAGGTAATTAATAGATTTGTGGTGTACAGCTATAATTTGAAACAAAGGTAGAATACATACATAGTATACAGGTACAGTACATACACTGTAGATTAGCCAGTGTTTGTGAGTAAGAGTGAAAACTATTATCAAGTACTCTAGGTTTAGTATGTGTACCTTATCTGCTTTCACTGGCCTGGGGAGCAATCATGGCACTGCCAACTTTGCTTAAGATGTTGCCTAATGAGGTTTTTAAAGGAGGCTTTGGACGGTGTGTTTTATATGCTGGTGGGGAGAGAGTTCCATTTTTAGCCACTGAACTACTATATAGTGTATCTCCAAGCTTTAGACTTAAGAAGCACAGAAAAGGTTGTTACTTCATTTTCATTCATGGCTAGCCTAGCAGTAGTGCTCCTATGCTCAGGTCAGTTTTGCATTTACAGAAAAAAATGGAAGGAAACCACTTGCTACAACTTAACTTACACCATACACAAAACACTGAAGCAAGTGCTTCACTCTTGAAAGCTCATTTATTCAGAGCTTCCTTGTGCCAGGTATGGACACATATGAATGCAAGACTTGGATTGCTTCTAAAAATCATCTGGAGCTAAAACACTGATATAAGTATATATAGTTTTTGCACTTGCTCTAAATGTTTCAGTGATATTTAACACTTCTGTGCTGGATTTATTTATTTTGTTGGATTTACACTGTTTTTCAGCCTGCACTTGTTAAAGAAACTCCATCTGTTTGTTACTGTACTGCTCTTAGGTTGTTTTAACAATATTCTGATATTTCTTAATCTTCTCCGTTACTGAAAAAGCTGTTCTGAGAGAGTCTGCCAAAATATTTCTAAGTTTTGCAAAGTTTTTGTGTGTTGTGAACAATTTCTCAGGGTTAGTGAACATATTTCCAAGGATTCCTAATATTGCAGTAATTCTTACTTGTGAGCTCAAACTCAGTTTGTTTTACATTGGGAGGGTTATTTTGCACTCTGGTGGGAGCAGAGAGCTAAATTCAACCCATCCAAAGTGTGAACGACTGGTCAATAGCTTATTGTATTTTTTATCTGATTGGCCTGAGGGTTTAACATTATAAAAGTATTTCATCCTGTTCATGTAAAAGTCCCCATGCTTGCATATAAGCAAGCCTCTCCAGTTTAAAATCCTGTATAGGAAATGCTCTCCATAGTCTCCCACTGTTCACAGCTGCTTGAAGAGCTGCCCATTTGTGCAGAGGGTGGTACCACTGCAGGTCATCTAATAGTATACTAATAAACATTCTCAGTTTGACCTTTAAGTGACTCTCCCTTACTCCTTCCCATCTAGAAATTGTGTTTCCTTGCCTTACATAGCATAGGCTAGATTCAGACCTGCTGAATCTAGACTGTTTGGTATCACTGTGCTCTTAGACCAGCCATCTTATATTAAGAGGGCCTCCTTGCCCCATTATGGCAGAAGTGTGTGTAGCTCAGGAACCACCTGAGTTGGGGATTGCTGTAGAAGGGCTCAGTTTGGGGCTTTCACATTGGTAGCTGTGTTAAAACTCTTTAAATTTGTTTGTATATAAGCCTCACATTTGACCAGGTTTGTGCTCAATTTACTGGAGCTGTTTAATGTTTGGCAACTTTAGCCGGAGGTCTGGAGTGCATCTGCACTGAAATCCAAGCCATCCACTGAAAAAAAACTGAAAAATAAGTATATTTTAAGCCATCAGTGAACTTTGTTAACTGTATTTAATTGAATTACTGCTTCATTTCTGCTGTTTGTGACTAAGTCCAGCTAACCCACTTCCTTCCCAAATACCACATTCAGAAAAATCCTGCCACAATGGATGGGCAGTTTCCCATCATTTCTCCAGCCAGCTTGATTGATATGGGCATTTTGAGGCAATGTAGCAATAGCTTCATGTATACTGACAACCGTTTACCCCTAAAGCAAACTAACACCCTATATGAGAGTTGCAAATACACTGTGAAATTGGAGTCAATTCTCTCACGTGAAAACAAACTAGACACCAAATAGGTTGTCAGTACACATGCTTCACTTCTCATGCAAATCTCACCTCTCACACAAATTAAGGTTATGACACATAAACCCACATACATGGAGGTACTCACTAAAAGCCTACCAAAAGAAGAAAGACAGTACAGTTGTGTACACTTACCATAAATGTAGATGTTCGAGTGTATTCACTGTTGCAGTCATTACATTTGGGGTAATCTGCTGGCAGGTTGCCCTCAGTCAGCCTGAATTCCAAAGTCTTGGGTCCTGCGTCGGTTGCTGTCTTCTCTTCCATGACGTCAGGTCGTCAGGGGTATAAAACATGCAGCCGACGTCATTTTCTTTAGTTTTTCTTGCCCTAGATGTCAGGTGTCCCCAAAAAGGTAGGAATATTATGTACACACACACATGCATCAGTATAAACTTTACCTTCATCTACAAGCAAATACACCACATAGGTTGTAGAAGATAGAGAAGGAAAGATAACCTGTAGAATGACAGGGGGATGGCGGGAGGGTAACCTGGACTGCAACAGTGAATACACTCGAACATCTACATTTATGGTAAGTGTACACAACTGTACTATGTTCTTCGTGCTTCACTGTTGCAGTCATTACATTTGGGTAGAATTCCAAAGCTATGGTTGGGAGGCTGGAGCTAAACAGCATTAGGTGCGGCTATAAGGCCCTGCAGCACTGCAGTGGCAAAGCCTGCCCTGGACATAGAGTAGATGCAAATGGTAATGCTTTGTAAAGGTGTGAACAGAACTCCAAGTAGCAGCCTCTAGAATGTCTTTGGTTGGTACTCCTCTGAGAAAGGCTGCCGAAGTAGCTGCAGCTGTGGTGGAGTGAGAACCAATGCCCTTGGGCACAGGTTTACCATGGTGTAAGTAGCAGAAATGGATGCAGTGGCTTATCCACTTTGAAATTGTCTGCTTTGAGATAGCCTTTCTTTCTGATCGTGCAGCATATAACACTAGTAATTGTTCAGTTTTTCTTAGAGCTTTTGTCCTGCTCAAGTAGAATCTTAGCTGTCTGTGTATGTCCAAGGAATGCAGAATTCTCTCCCCTTTGTTCTGCGGATTTGGATAAAAAGTTGGCAGATGAATTGTTTGGTTAAGAGCCACACTGGAAACCACCTTAGGCAAGTAGAATTTGTCCTCAGAGACACCCTGTCTGTGTAAAATATGATAAAAGGCTCTGCAGCCATGAGGGCCTGTAGCTCTGAAACTCTTCTTGCTGAAGTAATTGCTAGTAGCAGAGCTGTCTTCCATGATAAGAACTTTATATCAGCGGTAGCGGCTGGTTCAAATGGAGGCAGAGTGAGCTTTTCCAACACATAATTGAGGTCCCATGCAGGTAATGGTGATCTTCTAGGAGGCCTTAGGTTTTTGGCTCCTCTAAGATACTGCTTTAGTAAAGGATGAAAAAAGATTGGTGGCTCTGTATTGTAATGAGCCGAAATGGCAGAGTCATGGATTTTGATTGATGAGAAAGATAGGCCTTTGTCAAGCATCTCAGTTAAGTATTGTAATATCTGAGGAATATGTGGTTCTGCTGTATCATTTCCTTGTGCTTGATTCCAAGCACAGAATCTCTTCCATTTGTCAGCATAAGATTTTCTAGTACTAGGCCTTCTGGCTTCCAAAATGACATCCATCACAGCTTTACTGAGAAGTGTCATTCGTATGATTACATGATTAGCCATGCTGCCAGGTTCAGAGTCTGTAGTTGATTGTGCAGGATCTAATTATTTTGCTGGGACAATAGTTGTGGTCTTTGAGGCAAGGTCCAAGCTGGGTATTGAGACAAGTTCCTTAGGATTGGGTACCAGTATTAGTGGGGCCAGTCCGGGGCAATTAATATCATCTTTGGCTTGTCTTGTCTAACTTTTAGGAAGACCTTGGGTAGAAGAGGCAGAGGAGAAAAGGCATAAACTGACAGGTATTCCCAACTGAAGGATAGGGCGTCCACTTTCCATGCTTGTCTGTGATAAGTCCTTGTGCAGAATCTTTTCAATTGATAATTTTGAGGAGAGGCAAATAGGTCTATGTCTGGGCTCCCCCATTTCTCTGTTATCATGCTGAATACTTGTGGATTTCATTTCCACTCGTGATGATTCATAAGGTTTCTGCTTAAATCGTCTGCCAGAGTGTTCTGTTTTCCTGGCAGAAATTAAGCTTGAAGATTTATTTGGTAGGTCAAAGCTGTGTCCCACAGTGCCATGGCTAATCTGCAAAGGGGGTATGAGTGTGTGCCCCCTTGCTTGTTTATATACCACATGACTGTGGTGTTGTCCGTCTTTATCAGTAGTTGTCCTGGATGAAGTAAGTCCTTGAAGGCTGTTATGGCATTTTGAACAGCTAGCATCTCTTTCTGGTTGATATGTAGATACATTTGATTTGGTGCCCGTATGCCCTGAATGCATCTTCCTGCCATGTGGGTCCCCCAGGCATAATCTGATGCATCTGTTGTTAAGGTTTGGCTGGCAGGGGGTAGAGTGAAGGGCCATCTCATGTTTTGGTGACAGGCCTTTGCCCACCATAGAAACTCCTGTTGCAGGCAGGGGATGAGAGGAATCATTGTTTCCAGACTGTGTGAATGTTGACTCCATAAACATTTTAGGTACCATTGAAGTTTCCTCATATGCAGTCTTGCATATGGAATTAGTAGGATGGAGGATGCCATGAAGCCCAGAGCCTGCGGAATTTGTCTTGCAGGAGACTGGGTTTTTGTTGCCATCAGTTTGAAGTAAGTAGTCAGTTGCCTTTGTTTGTCTGGTGTGAGGTAAGCCATCTGGGCAGTTGTATGCAAGCTTGCACCCAGGAATGTTATCTTTTGAGAGGGTACCAGTTGTGATTTCCTTTCATTTATTGTGTACCCTAGGCATGCTAGTAGCCTTTTCACAAACGCCAGGTGTCGTAGAAGAGTGTCCTTGTTCTCTGCTTGAATGAGACAGTCGTCCAAGTAAGGATATATTTGAATATGTCTTTGTCTGCAAAATGCAATTACTGGTGCCAGGCACTTTGTAAAGACCCTGGGCGCAGTAGATAAGCCAAAGGGCAGTGCAGAGAATTGGTAATGCATTAAGCCAGCCTTGAATCTGAGGTATGTTCTGCACAACTGTCTTATTGGGACATGCAAGTATGCCTCTTTCAGGTCTAAAGTCACCAGCCAAGCATTCCTGCCCAGCATGGGCAGAAGCTGTTGCAAAGTGAGCATTTTGAATTTTGGAATGGCCAGGTATGTGTTCAAAATCGATAAATCAGTATTGGCCACCAGGCCTTGTGCTTTCTGGGTACCAAGAACAGTCTTGAGTAAAAACCTTGTCCTTTTTCCTGTTCTGGTACTGTCTGAATGGCCCCCATATCCATGAGGGACGTAACCTGTTTCTGTGCCTCTGCCCATTGTTTTTTTGGCAGGTCTGGCCTACCATTTGTCATTGGCAGAGTGTGGAAATGGAATCTGTATCCCCATGATACAATGTTCAGTACCCACTTGTCCTGGGTTATTAACTGCCAATTCTGAGCAAAAAGTGCTAATTGTCCCCCTATGGGTGCTGCCAAAAGATAAGTGCTTGGTTTAGGCAAAGGGAAATCATTGGGATTGCTTTCTGTAGGTTTGCGCTTTATCTCCTCCAGATTTGGAGGTGGATGCGCCCCATTGCTTTGACCTGTATGAGTCTTGAGCCTGGTTCCTGGAACCCTTAGGGCATCTAGATTTGCCCCTTTGAGCTCTGTCTGACACAGGAAAGGACCAATTTTTTGTAGGCCAGTGTCTACTGAATCTAGGTGGCTGCACTTGTAAGAAATCTTCAACAGTTTGCATAGACTTAGCTTTGTCTTCCATTTTCTTTAAGATCTCTTCTGCCTTAATACCAAACAGAGAATCATGCTGTAAAGGTGCATCTAGCAATTTAGCTTTAACATGATCAGACAAATTTTGTTCCTTTAACCAGGCATGCCTCCTAATCACAGATCCAGTAACTGCAGCCCTGCAGGAGGCCTCTAAAGAATCAAAACCACATTGCAAAGTATGCTTTCCAACTTGTTCAGCTGCATGCAATAATTCCTGTGATTCCTTATTTTCTGCACATTCTGAAATCAACATCATTTTCTGTTTCAGCAATCCCATAACATGTTGTTGGTACTTAAGCATATGAAATTGACAGTTTAAGGCCCTAATTGCCAAGGTTGCAGATGCATAAACCTTTTTTCTCCATCTGTCCAGCGCCCATGAATCTCTGTCGGGGGGGGGGGTAGGGTTTTTTGGTGTTGAGGCCTTAACTCCTTTTGGACCCTGTGAAATAGTTCCAGGATCAGCAGCAGGGTTTCTAAATAAAAATTTATGAGAGTCATGGACCCTGTAATACCTGTCAGGCTTACTGGGAGCTGGAGGTAGAGAGTCAGGGGTCAAGCCTGACTCCGAAAAAACACCATCCACAATGTCTAACACAGGGGGAATGGCCAGAGGCTTGTGCTGAGGGAGAAGGAGGAAATCCCTGAGCCTCTTTTTTGATTATGAGAAGTCTTGACTCTCCCAGTGAAAATGCTCCCTCAAAGTATGCAAGGTTTCTCCAAATGAATAATCCTCAGGAGGAGATGCAGATGGAATAGACTCCTCAGCATCAGAATCCTTATAGGGAGGTAAAGATAATTCCTGATCAGAAGAGGAATCAGAAGAAATGGAAACCTGATCTAAAGATTCATAGTCAGTGTCTTGCCTAGGCCTCTTATCTGGAGGGGGGATGGGTACCCCTGATCAAGGTAATAAGGTCTTCAGCCATTTTGATCATCTGTTTTTTAGGCATAGAGGCCTGTGCACGTGGCTCAGGCGTCGTTTTTTTTTAGTTTTAGAAGGTGTCTTTGCCTTTGGTTTTGCAGCTTTCGTCGGTTTGATATAAAAATGTTGAGGTCTGAATACACCCTCAAAAGCCGATGCCTGCTCAGCGGCTCTGGACCCATCTGAGGGAGATACATCCATTGGTCCAATACCTTGAGTATCTTGCGGCATGCCGGACTCCACATGGGTGTCGGTAGAGGCCTGCGACTCGAAGGTAGTGGGTGTCAGGGGCTGCAAAAGCACCTCACTGAGTACCAGCGAACTGGCGACTGGCTTAGGAGAAGCTTCGTCAACGGTTTTGAATCTCAACTGCCTTTCTCTGTCCTTTTCTTTGCGTTTTTTATGTACTTCCACGACATCTCTGGGTAGTTAAATCTGTTTCCAAAATACATAGATACAAAAATATACCGACGCTTAATAGTGCGTTGGTTAAATCTAGCATAAAACTGACAGCCAGGCACGTTGTGATCAGGGCCTAGGCAAGGAATACAGTATAAATGGAAATCCTTATGAGGTATTTGCTTCCCACAAGTAATACAATTATTAACTTTTTCTGACTTCAGTAAAAAGCAAGAAAAAAGTTTCCAAAACGGGGTACTTAGCTTTATAGAAGACTTTGGTTCTGAAACTCAAACACGAATATTTCAGTAGTCGGCTGACTGGCACTTGCGAAATGCTTCTGCTTCAGGCACCATGCGGCAAGAAAGACAAAAGAAAATGGCTTCAGCTGCATTTTTTATACCCCTGACGACCTGACGTTATGGAAGAGAAGACAGCAACCGACGCAGGACCCAAGACTTTGGAATTCAGGCCGACTGAGGGCAACCTGCCAACAGATTACCCCAAATGTAATGACTGCAACAGTGAAACACGAAGAACATCTCCTAAACACACACCACCCACACTCACCACTAAGCATAAAGAAACCACTACATATATTAACACACACACCCATGTCTCAACAAATAAGTCCCTAAGGCAAAACACATAAATGTCTTAGTCATAAGCACCTTCATAATGAGACACACAGATGTCCCCCTCACCAGACTGGACAAGGAGAAGGTCACAGTCAGCTGCCTATCAGGTGCCGGGATCCGACAAATCATGCATGCACTGAAGTCACTCAACAACAAGTACTGTTATGACTCTGTCATAGTCCATGTTGGAGTGAATGACTTCAGATGTACCTCTCTGGACTATATGAAGAGAGACATGAAGGAACTCTCTGATTATGTATCCCAGACAGGTATGTCCCTAGCCCTAAGCAGTATCCTCCCCTCATCCAGGATGATGCCATAATATAAACAAAAAAAATGATTGACTTCAGCAATTGGCTCAGGGTCAAGCTGCTTTGCTAGGAGTTTAAACATGAAACTATACTCTCTGGGAGCACTCTTCACCTTGGAGGATGCTGACATCTGTGCAGTTGCCAAGACATACCTCAAGGCTACTGACAGCAAAGCTACAATGACTTCCACATGTTTTGACCTCAAAATGAGTGTGAAGAAACCAAAGGTGGGGGTGTATCCATCTTCATTAAAACCAAATACACTTTGAGACTTGTCAAACAGCATGACTTTCTCAAACTAATCCATGCCCAATTAACTTTTGTGAAAGTAACATACCAAATCATTGCTAGCTATAGACCCCCCACCATAAACAAGGATAAGCACTGCTCCAACCTTGTTTTACCAGAATTCCTCTCCATACAGCCCAACACCTTAGTCATGGGAGAAATCAACTATCCTTCCATAGATAGGGGGACATACAAGAGGAAAAATTTGCTCACCCAGAGGTTCCTGGACTTTGTTAACACAAATGCTCTGGAGCAGATAGTCTGCACCACCACTAGGGCCTCTAATGTTCTGGACATAGTACTCACCAACATGGAGGGGTCACTGTAATTTCCCCAAGTGTGATGCTCTCCCTGGTTAGGTCAGAACATAAATCAGTCTCATTTGAAGTAACTACTGGAACTGGCAGCCTCACAGGAACAAAAATTATAAAGAACTTCACCAAAGCTAACTGCAGCAAACTAAGTGATGGTAAAAAAAGCTTCATACCACCCACAATAGTGACACCAATGATCACTATGCAGAAGTATATGCAAATGTCCTGTACAAACACTTAAGCAATTGCATAATCTCTGCTGTACGTGACTGGATCAAAACCAGGTCTTCCGGTACAAACAAGTCACGATTGTGGACTTCAAGTATAAACAGGTTATATAACAAGAAGAATAAACTGTTGTCCAAAAGCAAGAGGGATATCATTCTGCAGAGGAAGAGTTCTCTTCTAAGCCTAAACAAGAAAATCAGAAATCTTGTAACGTCTTCTAAAGCAAATTATGAAACTAAAATTGCATCTATAGCCAAGGATAATAAAGATATTCTTTAACTACATCCAGAGTCTAAAAGGGCATACCCAGCTATGTGCTGAAGTGGTTGTAGATGGGATCACTCATACTACAGAGGAAGAAATTGCCAACCTGCTAGCTGGTTAGCAAATTAAAGATCATGCTGCTAAATGCTAGGAGTGTAAACATGAAACTGCACTCATTGCAAGCATTCTTAAGCCTGGAAGATGCTGACATTTGTGCAGTCACAGAAACCTGGTTCAAAGCTGCAGAGAGCACCCCAGCCTTACCTGGTTACTCATCCTACCATACATTCAGACCCCAAACTGTGGGCAACAAAGCCAAAGGAGGTGGAGTTTCAATATATATTAAAGACACACCTCCAGGCTCGTCAAACAGTATGATGCACAGGAGACACTCAGGTGCAGTTAATCATTGACAAGACCCCTATTCAAATCATAGCTAGCTACAGGCCCCCAAATTTGACTCAAGATGCCCACTTCACCTATCTGGACCGCTTCAAATCTATTAAGATTCAATCCTTTACCCTGATCCTGGGTGAGTTTATCTACCCAACCATATATTGGAAAAACTACTCATGCTAGAATACAAATGCCCAGAGATTCCTCAGTTTTATCAATGGAAATGCCTTGGAACAGCTAGTCAGTACCCCCACAAGAGGTGATAATATCTTGGACTTAGTATTAACCAACATGAGTAACCACTGCAACACCCCTACAGTATCATCCTCCCTGGTAAGATCTGACCATAAAGCGGTCACTTTCTAAGTCACCATCTCCCCTGACCCCCCCACCTCTATCTAGGGTCAAACAAAAAACTTCTCCAAAGCTGATTACAACCTCTTGAGGGATGGTATAAACAGCTTCACAGCCCCCACCCCCTCTGTAGGAACTGGCACCAATGTCCAGATCTGCACCAAAGTACTAAATGAGCATTTATATAGATGTATGGAGTCATGAATACCTCACAGGATAAAATCATCATCATTAAGTAAAAGTAAACCTGTCTGGTGGACATCTGCAATAAATAAACTATATAACAAAAGGAAAAAATTGCTGTCCAGGACCAAGAAGGAGCTGATGCCCAATTGGAAGCAATCTCTCCTTAGCCTGAACAAGCAAATAAGAGCACTATTAAATTCCTCTAAAGCAAACTTCGAGTCCAAATTGGCCACATCTACTAGAGGCAATCATAAGACCTTCTTTACATATGTCCTCATTCTCAAAGGAAGCACCCAGATCTGTTCAGAAATGGTGGTCAAGTACACCACATACACAAATGCTGTAGATATAGCCAAGCTACTGGCTTACAGATTCAGTGAAAACTTCACCCCTCTGTCCCCCATCAGTAAATCAGGACATCTCCAGTACCTGCCCCCCACCCCTTATCTCTAGGGAACAGGTCATCATTGCCCTCTCAAAGGCAAAAAATACAGCCTCCATGGGACCCAATAGCATCCCAGGCTGCATCCTACATGAACTCAGGCATGAAGTTGCAGCACCATTTTCAAACAAAACAAAACCCGAGTACTGGCTTTGCCCCAGCTGAGTGGAGGACAGCCACTGTCATCCCTTTACACACAGGTGGAGCATCCCCTGATCTGGGAAATTATAGACCCATCAGCCTAACTAGCCTGATCTGCAAGGCCATGGAACAGGTTATCATGGACCACATCATCAGGGACACTGGTAACCACCAAAAAGTTGGCCCCACACAGTTTGGCTTTGTCAAGGGGAGGTCATGTCTGTTAAATCTGGTCGACTTCTTTGAGACAGTCACCAAGTCCATGGTTGAGCGGACGATGTTGCACACCACCTACCTTGACATGGCCAAAGCCGTCAACACTATTCTCCACTCAGGCATAATAGATAAACTCTTTCAACTAGGCATCAGTTCATATGTTACCAGATGGGATGCAAACTGGCTCGCTGATAGAACCCATCTAATCAAAATAGGGGAAGCAGCCTCAAGCAGTAGACCCATAATGAATGGCATACCCCAGGGATTGGTCCTGGGGTCTCTGTTATTTGGGATATTCTTCTCTGAGGTGCAGGCAAAAATTAGTGGGCTATAGCTGACCAAGTTTGCAGATGACTGAAAGCTGGGCATGGTCATCAATTCACCAAGTGATGTGGATGTCCTCCAAGAGGGTCTCACCCAAACAAATGATTGGTGCCAGAAACATGGCTTCAAGCTGAATGCCAAACAAATGCATCATCATCCCCTTTGGGGAGAGTGATGTCCCCACATATTATCATATTAATAACAATGTCCTTAGCATGCAATCAGTCATGAGGGATTTGGGCCCCCAGGCTGATAGCAACCTGACTTTTTACCACCATGTTGCTTCTGTTATATGGAAAACTTTCTACATGGCTCACCTCAAAAGTAAGGGTATCTCATCCAGGGACAAGGAGGTCATAACATCCCTGTATTCTTCCCTTATAAGGCCAATTATTGAGTACAATACCCCTTTCAGCATTTACCTCTCAAAGCACATGCAGCAGCTGCAGAAACCACAGAGGTTCCTCACCAGGAGAACCCAGGGCCTCAAACATCTACCCTACATAGATAGGCTAAAAGCCCTGTCCCTCTACTCAGTTTCATACAGACTCCTCAGAGGTGACCTCTTTCTGGCATACAAAGCAACCTCAGAACTCACCTTGATGGGACTGCTGCATATCCATAATTTAAGTTCCACTTGAGTAGCCCACACGCGCGACCTCAGCCTGGTCTGTGACATCAATAGGACTTGTTGGTGGGACAGATTTGTGTCCCAGAGACTCCCCAATCTGTGGAATAGACTCCCTCTCCATGACAGAGTACCGCATTATCCCTTTTTAAGTGCAACCTGGATAACTGGATGGGAAACAGAAAATACACCCCTGAGATTCCACCTGATTACCTGCTGGACAGGGGCTTTTAGTGCTGACTTGTCTAAACATGGGATAAACTCTTGGCTAGGATTATAAGGGCCTCAGGGCCAATAGCCTAGTAACTTTATATGATCCTATGATCTTATGACAGACTCAGTGCAAGCTTCACCCCCTATCCTTAGCTACCATATCCCAAAGCATACCTGATACCAGTCTCTGCCTAGTATTTCTATAGAACTTGTCATCTCTACACTCGCCAAAGCCAAAAACATGGCCTTAGTGGGACCAGATAATATTCTGGGTGTTTACTAAACAATCTAAAACAAGATCTTGGCATTCTCTTTAATCATAGCTTGAGAACTGGTTATGTTCTTTTAGAATGGAGAACAGCAACAGTAATCCCCCTTGCACAAAGGGGGACCATTAACTGACCCTGGGAACTACAGACCCATAAGTCTAACTAGCCTCATCTGCAATCCATGGAATGAATTACCATAGACCTTATCAACAAGGACATAGGCAACTTCCAAACACTGGACCCAACCCAGTTTGGCTTCATTAAGCGTGGATCATGCTTATTAAACCTGGTAGACTTCTTTGAGAATGTCACCAAAGCCATGGACGAAGGTAAGACCTTGCAAAAGCTTTCAACACAGTTTCCCACTCTGGCATCATTGAGAAACTTTCCCAGATAGGGATTAACTCTTATGTTACTAGATGGGTAGCCAGTTGGCTGACCGACAGAACACACTGTCAAAATTGGTGACCTCCTCCAGTAGAATACCACAGGGGTCTGTGCTGGGCCTCTTAATGTTTGGCATACATTACTCAGATCAAATAACAAGGATGTCCGTGTGGAGTAAATGCTCTGTGGTAAGCAGCGAAAGTAAAATAAACGAAAATACAACCGTAGAGCAAAACAATGAAGGGGTTCCAAACATTCCAAATGCTCGTACAAAGTTCCATAAACCAAAAGGCATCAATCCTTGTAACAAAATAGTCCAACTTCGTCCAGGAGTAAAGACAAGGTTTATTGCAATATAAAAAGGTTAGCACTTTCGCTAAAATAGCTTCTTCAGACCTTAATACAAGCAGACCACAATTCTACATTTCTTAAATACACAAAAAGGCGCCAAACTAACAATCACTATTTAAAGGAATATATACCTACGCTAAAACGATATACACTAAAAACAATATTAATGTACAGCATTAAAAAGCCTTGCATAAAGAGCTGTGACAATACTTATTGAGCAATCTACAATACACTAAATATAAAAAGTACAATAAAAAATGTGTATATTGAGATTGTCTGAATATATGCATGATGTGTAAATGTATACATATCATACTTGTTGTATACAACTCTCTGTCTTAAAAGACTCATTTATAATGTCGCAGCCTCCTCGACTTTAAAAGTGGACGTAACAGGACCTTGCCATTAAGTCCCGGTGACACATCAGCTCTAAATTTAATAATCCAATTGGTCTCTCTGGCTTCCGTGTAGTTCTCAATATCTCCCCTCCTATGTGTTCTAAAAATCTGCTCTAATATCCTGAACTTAAAAAGGTGGTGTGAGCCACACTCATGTGTGTGCTTGGCAAGTGCATTATAAAGATGACCCTTCCTGGTGTGGTAAACATGCTCACGAATCCTGTCCCTAAGGCAGCGATTTGTTTTGCCTACATAGTAGGCTGGACAAGCTACACAGGATGCTAAATAGACCACATCCTTGGACATGCAACTGCCACGCACACGTATATTATATACACCTGTTCCCAGGGGATACGTAAAAGTTGGATCTGTAAGGATGTAAGAACAAAAATTACATCTATGGCAGGGTGTCATGTAGGGTCCCTGAGCTGACAACTGTGGATGAGTGACCTTCGGATAGCATAAAAGGTTCTTAAGGTTCTTCTTATTACGGTACACAAACCTAGGTCTATCCCCAGTTAACTCCTTGATTTTGGGGTCTACAGATAAAACATGCCAGTGCTTAATGAAGATATCTTTGATGAAGCCAATATCTTTTGTGTAATAAACTGGAAAAATAACTTGTTGACTCTGTCCTGATATGCTAACAGAAACGTGCTGATCTCTGGTGTTAGCTGTATAAAACCCATGTGCCCCATCAGAGAAGAAGGGCATGGCCCTAGTGTCTCTAAGTGTTGTGATGTCATCCATTCCTATACTGAGGTCCCGTGTGCTGTAACCACGTTCTATCAATCTATTCTCCAAATCCTCTAGACCCATTCTAAATGTTGAGTCACAGGGTATATACCTCGATGTACGCATTGCTTGTCCACGGACGATGTTCCTGTAGACAAAGCCAGGGTGCATGCTGTGGCGGTGTAAGAGGGTGTTCCTGTGACAGGGTTTACGATACAACCCTGTGTTCACCAGTCCTCCAGCTAACTTCTCTACAAAAACATCTAGGAAAGGAATGCGTGTATCAGACCATTCCATGGTGAAACTTAAGAACCCTATAGTGGTATTCACCTCTCTGAAAAAGTATTCAAGTTGCACAGGCGTGCCTCTCCATACCATAAAAAGGTCGTCTACAAAACGCCTGTAAAATGGTACATGTTCTCTGTACAACTCATTTTTAAAAAGAAATCTGTATTCCCATTCAGCCATAACCAGATTGGCGTAGCTATTGGCACAAGAAGTGCCCATAGCTACGCCATCTCGCTGGAGAAAGGTCTGCTCCTGAAAACAGAACACATTGGACTCCAAGACAATTCCTAATAGCAAAAGAATCAAGTCAATATCAGAATTAATTATCGACTCTGATCTCCTCAAATAAGTGCCAATCATCTCAAGACCCTCCACATTGGGTATAACTGTGAATAAAGATTGAACATCCATCGTTACCCAAAGTATGTTATCTAAACATGTACAAGTATTAATGAACTGGTAGAAATCTAACAAGAACTGTTTGGTGTCCCTAAGTATATAACAATTGGCATCTACCAAAGGTCTTAGTTTACCCTCTACATAGACAGAGAGTGGTTCGGTGGACCACCCTCTGCCTGCCACAATCGGTCTCATGGGTGGAACAATGGGGTCCTTATGAATTTTGGGAAGACCCTGTATCATTGGTAGCAGCGGATGTACAACATACAAGAATTCAAACAAAGCTTGGTCAATTACTTCGTTCATGAGTAAATTAGTCAGAGTAAATTGAACCCTTTTTATAATATTGTCAACTCTAGTCTTAGAAATGGATTCATAGAACTTCTCTTCACCTAACATATGCATCATGTCATGTTGATACCTAACTGTATCAAAAACGACTATCCCCCCCCCCTTTGTCCGCTGGACGTATAACAATGTCCCTGTTCTTACACAAAGAGTCCAAGGCTTCTCTTTGTTTGAAATTAAGATTGTATTTATTCCTGTTGCGGGAAGCATATCGCCCATTCATCTTGTACAAGTCATCCTCTACTAGTTTGCTGTAAGCCGCAACTAGTGGGTGTATTGGTGGTATGAATGTGCTGGGCCTCCTATAAACATTAGTAGATGTGAAATCAATCCCATTGAATTGTACTTTCAATGACAAATTCCTAATAAACAGTTTAAAGTCTCTCAATGTTTCCTCATGTCTACTGTAAGTTGTAGGAATAAACGTGAGGCCTTTAGAAAGAACTTGTAGTTCACAACAGTTCAATTCATAACTGGATAAGTTAAATACTAATTCTATTTCTTCCCCTCCCACATCTTCTTGATGTTCCGGTTGGGCTGTTTGTCCGGAGATAATTTCCGTTTCTGACGCCCCCTGCTGTTGGAACGCGTCCTCACCACATTGGTGAATGACCTAATGGGAAAAGGGTGTTTACTATTAAAAGAGTGTATAGGACTAGATGGAGTCAATACATTGCCATTACCAGCATCAGAAGAATCACCAGTAATATCTGCTGTTACTCTAGTGGTTTTCCTCCGAACCACAGGTTCAGGGTGTATAACCTGTGTCCTATTACTAATATCAATTTGTACATTAACTGTATCGCTGTTGAGAGCATCATTGTCTCCACTAACAGTATTTTCAGTAACATCTATAGATCCTTCAATAACTACATTATCAACAGTACCTAAATTGACATTGTCAGAACTCATAATATGAGCTAAATCAATACCATTCACTGGGGCAGTGTCAGTATTCAGTCCATCAATAGTCTCTGTTGTTGTAAAATTACGACTATGAGTCGCACTGTTCCTGGGCCAAGTGAAAATATGACCCATTCTGAAATCAATACTGTCCCTCTGAAGTTTAGCCCTCTTCTGGTTAAGGAGGCGTCGCTCATATTGTAAGACATTGTCCAGCATTAAATTGAAAACATTATCAGCAGCTAAGGCAGGATACTTGTTGTAAATAGCCAATTGTTGATCCTGTATGCCCTGCCTAAGTGCTTCCTCTATCGGGTAAAAAAATTTGTTCATTAACCTCATATAATTGAGGCTTACCTCGATGTTCAATTGCTGCCATTCGAACAGCAGCTCTGGATAGAGGGTGGCCGTAGTCGGCATCTTAAGCACTCTAAGTCCTCTGGGGATAAGCCGACGCTGAATGCAGACTTCAAAGTGCTGCCTCTGCGTCTGCATCCGTTTAAGTTTAAACAAATCCAACTCCAACTTCTCAGTGGCTAAGCGCAATCCTTCACGGTCGAAATTCAAGCTGTTAGAAGACTCTAGCACATCATCCTGTTCACCAAAAGCTGCTAGGGGATTCCGTTCAGCTCGCAAGCAGTCTACCAGGCGGTCAGACACAGGACGTGACATCACAGGAACTTCCTGGTTTCTGTGTAACCTGTATGGTAATTCTATCTGTTGTTGTTGTTCCCCTTCAATCATGCCTCCAGACGGACCAGCTAAGCTTAAAGACGTGATCAAGTAACAAGGATGTCCGTGTGGAGTAAATGCTCTGTGGTAAGCAGCAAAAGTAAAATAAACAAAAATACAACCATAGAACAAAACAATGAAGGGGTTCCAAACACTCCAAATGCTCGTACAAAGTTCCATAAACCAAAAGGCATCAATCCTTGTAACAAAATAGTCCAACTTCGTCCAGGAGTAAAGACAAGGTTTATTGCAATATAAAAAGGTTAGCGCTTTCGCTAAAATAGCTTCTTCAGACCTTAATACAAGCAGACCACAATTCTACATTTCTTAAATACACAAAAAGGCGCCAAACTAACAATCACTATTTAAAGGAATATATACCTACGCTAAAAACGATATACACTAAAAACAATATTAATGTACAGCATTAAAAAGCCTTGCATAAAGAGCTGTGACAATACTTATTGAGCAATTGGAGAATAGATTGATAGAACGTGGTTACAGCACACGGGACCTTAGTATAGGAATGGATGACATCACAACACTTAGAGACACTAGGGCCATGCCATTCTTCTCTGATGGGGCACATGGGTTTTATACAGCTAACACCAGAGATCAGCACGTTTCTGTTAGCACATCAGGACAGAGTCAACAAGTTATTTTTCCAGTTTATTACACAAAAGATATTGGCTTCATCAAAGATATCTTCATCAAGCACTGGCATGTTTTATCTGTAGACCCCCAAATCAAGGAGTTAACTGGGGATAGACCTAGGTTTGTGTACCGCAATAAGAAGAACCTTAAGAACCTTTTATGCTATCCGAAGGTCACTCATCCACAGTTGTCAGCTCAGGGACCCTACATGACACCCTGCCATAGATGTAATTTTTGTTCTTACATCCTTACAGATCCAACTTTTACGTATCCCCTGGGAACAGGTGTATATAATATACGTGTGCGTGGCAGTTGCATGTCCAAGGATGTGGTCTATTTAGCATCCTGTGTAGCTTGTCCAGCCTACTATGTAGGCAAAACGAATCGCTGCCTTAGGGATAGGATTCGTGAGCATGTTTACCACACCAGGAAGGGTCATCTTTATAATGCACTTGCCAAGCACACACATGAGTGTGGCTCACACCACCTTTTTAAGTTCAGGATATTAGAGCAGATTTTTAGAACACATAGGAGGGGAGATATTGAGAACTACACGGAAGCCAGAGAGACCAATTGGATTATTAAATTTAGAGCTGATGTGTCACCGGGACTTAATGGTAAGGTCCCGTTACGTCCACTTTTAAAGTCGAGGAGGCTGCGACATTATAAATGAGTCTTTTAAGACAGAGAGTTGTATACAACAAGTATGATATGTATACATTTACACATCATGCATATATTCAGACAATCTCAATATACACATTTTTATTGTACTTTTTATATTTAGTGTATTGTAGAATGCTCAATAAGCATTGTCACAGCTCTTTATGCAAGGCTTTTTAATGCTGTACATTAATATTGTTTTTAGTGCATATCGTTTTTAGCGTAGGTATATATTCCTTTAAATAGTGACTGTTAGTTTGGCGCCTTTTTGTGTATTTAAGAAATGTAGAATTGTGGTCTGCTTGTATTAAGGTCTGAAGAAGCTATTTTAGCGAAAGCGCTAACCTTTTTATATTGCAATAAACCTTGTCTTTATTCCTGGACGAAGTTGGACTATTTTGTTACAAGGATTGATGCCTTTTGGTTTATGGAACTTTGTACGAGCATTTGGAGTGTTTGGAACCCCTTCATTGTTTTGCTCTACGGTTGTATTTTCGTTTATTATACATTACTCAGATGTCCAGGTCAAAGTAGATAGCCTTTTGCTGACCAGGTTCATTGACGACTGAACAGTGCAAAAAAAATTGAAACAAAACAAAAACCACACTGAAAAAGGGCATAAGGTGGAAAAACCATCCTTATTGTAGAACACACACCAGTATTCTGATGAAGTTCCAGTTGTTTGGGACGAAAGCGCTCAATACTGGTGTGTGTTCTACAATAAGGGTGGTTGAAACCTTATGCCCTTTTTCAGTGCGTTTTTTGTTTTGTTTCACTGATGATTGAAACTAGGAGCAATCGAGTCCCCCAATGATGTCAGCATATAACAAGAATGACTAACACAAAGAAATGACTGGTGCCAAAACCATGGTCTAAAACTAAATGCAAAAAATGCATTATTATTCCCTTTGGCAAAACATAATTCCCTACAAATTACAATAATGACAGCACAGCCTTGAGTTCCAATCCAGTGGTTTGAGACCTTGGAACACAGGTTGATAGCAATCTGAACTTTGACTAGCAATTCTCCACAGTGGTACAGAAAGCCTTCTACATAGAGCAGTTCATAAGCAAAAGCATAACATCCAGGTCAAGGGATGTTATAACTCCACTGTACTCCGCCCTCATCAGACCACTAATAGAGTGTAATGTACCCTTTTCCATATACCTTACCAGACACATGCAGCAGATGCACCCTTTTCCATATACCTTACCAGACACATGCAGCAGCTGGAAAGTTTTCTCACTAAGAAAATACAGGGATTCCAAACCATGTCCTGTGTAAACAGGCTGAAAGCCCTGAACTTTACTCTGTCTCTTATAGGCTGGTGAGAGGTGACTTGTGCCTGGCCTATAGGGCAATCTCCAACCCTGCCCTAATGGAAATGCTGCACATCCACAAGTCAAATGGGTCAAGAGTCACTCACTCTAGGGATCTCAACCTAGCTTTTGACATTAACAGATCATGCTGGAGGGACAGATATGTCTCCCAGAGGCTGCCACTTCTCTGGAATAGACTTCCTATTCCCATAAAACAGAGCTCCACATGGACCCCATTCAAACACAACCTAGGTAATTGGATGGGAGACCATAAATTCACCCCTTGGGTGGCACCCATATACCTCATGGACAGGGGTAGTCAGTGTTGCTCACAGACCTGCTCTGTTCATAAATTTGAACTGTGAACTACCCAAAAAAGTACAAATGGGGGTACTTGGGATTAACATGGCTAGGTTTGTAAAGGCTCTAGGGCTGCTAGCTTAGTAATCACCTATGAAAGAAAATTTATTTTCATACCTCTTCTTCTTTCGGCTTTTTCCCAGTTAGGGGTCACTACAGTGGATCACCTGTCCCCTCATGATTGGCAGTGGAGTTTTATGGTGTTGAGTTGCCAGCCTGGCACCCAACCTTCCACTGAAGGCACACACACGCACACACTCACACCTAGGGCCAATTTGGAGTGTCCAGTCCACCTATAGCATATCTTCGGGAGGAAACCAGAGTACCTGGAGGAAACCCACGCGACCACAGGGAGGACATGCAGACACCACCCCAGCCAAGGATCGAACCAGAGATCCTCTTGCTGTGCGGCAACAATGCTAACCACTGCACCACCGTGGCCGCCCAAAATTTATTTCCATACCAACATTTGGAAACGTCACTATGGAAATATATACACTGCTGCAGATTTCACCTCCTGTCAGCTTGTGCCTGAGGTGGTTGCTCCAGTCACCCCACCATAGCTAGCCTTCTGTACATGCATAGTCATTAAACACATGTTTTTTTTCTAAATGCAACCAAAGTTCCTTCCATTCTTGTTTAAGATGGTAAATGATTTTATGTAGCAGACCCCATTTTAGGAAAACCTTATTCCACTATGGTTGTTTTAAAGTGTAGTATCTGTATTTTCATGAAGGGAGTAGGTTTGTTGCTTGCTGGACAATTTCTTTTTGGGGAGCACATACCTCTTCGCAGGTGACTGCTCAAGGACTTCATTTTGAGATTTGATGTTACTACAGGCATTGTTGGTTTAATTTATTTATTTGTTTTATATTTGTTTACTGGATTTTCAGTGGAGGCCCAGGGGAAAAAAACCTCCATTTTTAACAGTACAAGATTATAAAAAAAACAGGAAGAATGAAATTATTGTACAACAACAACTACAACAACAAAAAAGAATACATACTACATTCCATTATTTACATACATAATAGATTGTGGTAATACACAGTACCACTGTTTACATTAGTGGTAGTTAAAGAGCATAGCATAATACATTATTGTCAGATAATTCTAATGGTTACATTGGTGGTGGTTAGAAGGATTACATAATACAATGAACATAGTTTCAGTGGTAGTTATGTACAGTTTAAAAAAAAAAAAACGGTTGCGGCACTCTGAACCAGGCTGCACAAGCGCTTTCATCCTGCCACAATGCAGGGCTTTTTCAAAGTGAAGTCCTGCATTGTCACAGGACAAAAGCACTTGTAATCTTAATTTATAATTAAAATGTCCATTGTGCAGTCTGGTTCAGTGTGCCTCAACCGTTTTTTTCTTTATTTGTTTTACTTTTGCGGTTCATGCCATTTTTATTAGTTATGTACAGTTTTTTAAGATATAATCAGATAGACCAGTGACATATTTTACACTCTTGTGATGAAGAAAGAAAAAGAGTTCCTAAAGAACAGAAGGATCTGTGTATATTGTGTGAGTAGTTTAGCCTGGGTCATAACAGGTGCATAGCCATGAGCTAGTTAAATGGGATTTGAGAATGTTTTTAAAGTTGGCTTTGCCAGTTTGAGTTCTGATGTTAAGTGGTATGGTATTCCAGATCTTTGCAATGTAGGTGGAGTATAGGGAGTCACCTGAGCTATTTTTACTTCTAGAAACATCCATGATTTGTTGCTAGATCATAATAAATGGTTGCTTAGGCATTGATTTAAAAGACCTCGTAGGGCTGTTTTTTTTTTAGGTTGGTAAAATATTTGATAGGCTATAGTTAGTTGGTTCAGAGTGAGCAGGTTGGGTAGTTCTAGCCAAGGTAGTTGTTTAAGGGCTAGGCAGTGGTAAGACCTAAAGGCTGATTCAGTAGCAAACTTTGCTGTGTTGTTCTAGCAAGTGTCTAGATTGGCTAGGTCATATTTGTTGAGATTAATGACCCATCATAGAGTACAATGCCCCGTTTGGTATGTACCACACAAGACATCTGCAACAACTGGAAAGGCCGCAGAAACACCTCATTAAAAGCCTCACAGGCCTAAAACAGATGCCCTATGCTGACCGACTAAAAAAACTCCAGCTATACTCTGTCACATATTGTCTACTCAGAGGCGATCTGTGCTTAACATACAAGGCCATGTCAAACCCAGAGCTGTTGGACATGCTACACTTAAAGAAATCCTAATCCATCAGAGCCACATGCTCCAGGGACCTAAACCTTGTCATCACAATGAACAAAACATGCTTGAGGAATAGGTTCCTGACCCAGAGACTCCCCATACACTGGAATAGACTGCCCATACATGTCAAGCAGAGTGCCTCCTTGGCCCTCTTCAAAAGGAACCTTGACGACTGGATGGGAGATAGGAAATTTACCCCGGGATCACATCAGTTGCCCAGCTAGACAGGGGTTCATGGAAGTAATATTGTCGGAAGAAATAGCCAGGGAATTGTTATGGCTAGGCTTGTATAGGCCCTAAGGTCAATAGCCTAGTACCATCCTATGAACCTATAATGAGTATGGGGGATGCATAGAGAAGTGTGGAGGCTAGCTGAATTTTAGCAATAATGGTTTCAGTATTGTTGGAAAGGTATTTCCTTCATCTGTAAGGAGTTCAAAGATTTTTGTGTACGTCAAATTTCATGTTTTGATCTATTATAACACCTCAAAGTTTGGTATGGGGAACTGTTGTAATAGGAATATTGTTGCTAGAAGTTGTTTTGAATGGAAGATTGGAACTGTGGCTTTGGTGGGATGGAATAGCATCAGCTTAGTTTTGTTTGGATTAAGTATCAGTTGTGCATCTGATAGCCATGCTTCAACTGATGTAAAGGATTCTTGAGTGATTTTTTAGATGTTCTTGGAGTGTTGGAGCAGATTAGATTGGGGTTGAATCATCCATGTATTGGACCAATGTACCATGTAGGGTGGCAGTATGAAGGTTGTTGGTGAATACACTGAAGAGAAGTGGACTAAGGATGGAGCCTTGTAGAGCACCTAAAGTAATGGGTAAAAGGGGGATAGGTAATGTTGCCATCGTACGGCTTGTCTGCGCTCACATAAGTAGTCCTGGAACCATGCAAGAGTGGAGTAGCTTAGTTTGAGATTAGATAATACAGTTAAGAGCTTATTATGAGAGACAGTATCGAAAGCTTTAGACGTCAAGAAAGATAAAAGGTTGCCTTCATTCTGGTGCTGATCAATTGTGTTAGTGTAGCTAATAAAAGCTGTGGTAGTACTGTGAGAAGGGCAGAATCCATGCTGGATATTTGATAGAAGTTTGTTGGATAAGAGGTGGTTTAGGATTTGAGTATGTATGCATTGTTCAAGGATTTTTGATAATGGTGATCGGATGTCAGTTGAGTTTCCACCTTTGTGTAGTGGTATTATGTGTGCTGTTTTCCAGATAGATGGGATATGTTGTTCTGAGATGGAGCAATTTATTAGTAAAGAGACTCGGTATGATACAGCATTGGCTGCAGTTTTAAGGTATTCCGCAGGCAGTTTGCCTGCTGCAAGGGTTTTAGATTTAAGTGTCTTAAGAAATTTATTTATGGTGCTTGTTGCGACTGGTTGTAGGGATAAGAGGTTGTTTTCATGGGTTAAGACAGAGAGATTAGGTGGTGGTGTTGGGCAGTTAGTATTGGTGAGGGCAGTTATGGATTCATTGAAATATTTCCTTAGTGATGGAGGGGGGATGCTACTTTGGCCCGGTGGAAGTATTTTGTTAATAGCAGTCCAGAACTTTTGTGGGTTCTTTTTGTGTTTTGATTGTATGTCGGTATAGTGATTTTTTTTGTCAAGTCTAATATGCATTTTACTTTTGTTAGTTCATGGTAATTTTGTTGATTTGTTTCAGTTTAACACCACTGTGTTGAGCATTTCATGTTATATAACTGCTTCTGTTCTTAATATCTCTTACTGCATAAAACAATCTTGCTAATAAATGTCCTTAGTATTGTCTGTATCATGTCCTCTTTCCTCATAGCTATAACTGCCCAGATGTATATATTCTATTTCTTTTTTTATACATAAAGTTTAGACGTTGCCCGTTCGATTCTCAGTTAGAGCGTCTTCTGTGTGGCGACATGCGTGAACGGGCATTCCTTCGTTGAAGGTTGTGCGTTAGGCCCAGCAACCCAGCACGTAAAACTCTACTGCCAATTATTAGTGGACCGGAGTTCCGCTGTTGTGCCCTGTAACCAGGAAAAGCCGAAAGACACAACATACATAAAAGGTTGTTTCTAGTATTTTTCTTTTAATCCTTCCATTTGTACACAACTGTTGGACTGCACTGATATGAGAGTTGAATAAATTAATTTTCTTAGCTGCAACCTTTGATAAATAATAACTCATTTAAACAGCTGTTGTGGAATCAGAGAAGGGTTTTGATAAAGTAAAGTAAGATGAAGCATATTTATTAGCTGTAGAGGGGATGAAAATTATGTAATTGCACTGTTTGCATTACATTACAATAGCAGAGAGAAGGATGAATCACAGATACTGTCATGGGAAACAATGAATACTAATGCTGTTTTATCACTTAAAGAAATGAGTAAGACCTGAAATAGCAGAAAATTACAGTGACCATGGCAGAAGATATTTCTCAACTAGAAGTTGAAAGGAGCTCTAATTATTTGCTCACCGCAAAATTGGACATGCATGTTTATGAAAAATATGCAGAGAAATAAGGGAACAAAGTGAAAACTTAAAGGAAAACTTGAATTAAGAAGCTCTGAGAACTCCTTCAGTGGCAGCTTAGTTGGTAAAACAGAATAGTAGTCTGAAGTAGCTGAATTCATATCATGATATAAGCACTGATTTATTTTCTTTGCTTGTAGATACAAATACATTTTTGTCTTGTTAGGAGAACAGAAATTATGTGTGGTCGTATTATCTACTGCTGTATGTGCAGTGACCCAGAGAAGAGAGGAAACAGCTAAGAAATTGTTTGCAGTCCCTTGGATGTGATGTGTTCCTTCACCCTGAAAAAGGCCACCAGATTGCCATTTCATAAGGGGCAGCAGAAAAACATTGTGTCTGCAGTATCTGAAGAAGAAAGTTCACCTCTGGGAGCAGAAAGAGGTCTAACAATTTCAAAGTCTGTAAATCAGAAGTGATGAGCTGTCCTGAGTGTCAAACCAAGCATAAGTAAGCTGCAAAAAGGAAATGCTTCAGCAAGTTTCATCAAGCTTTTAGCAGTTTTTATGTCACACACAAGTAGCACCTTGTGAATAGGTAGAGGTATTCAGATATGATCCAGTTTAGAAATATTTTGGTAGAATAATTACACAGTTTACAATGTTTAAGAGTTAAGAGTGCACTAATGTTTTCAGAATACAAACTGGAAAACTGAATTTATTTTGCCTCTTCCATTTTCGTTTTTTTCAGTGGCTACTTAGAAGTATGCCAGATTATAATAAGCAACCCTTTTAGGTGTTTTTGTTTAAAATTAGTTGGTAAAATAATTTAGCATTTCAAAAACATTGTATGCCGTTAATACTAATTGCAGAGTCTTTCTAGAAGAGGTTGGAGATTCAGAAATACAGGACTCAACACCTTGCAGTAAGCATTTGCAATTCAGAGACAGCCCTACCATGGTGTTTATCACAAAGGCGTACAGCATCACAGCAGGCTGCGTTTGTGGCCATATTAAATGCTAATGAGACATGCTGGGAGAGAAATAAATGCTAGTCATGTGCCCTCCCCAGAAGGCAGTCACGCAGCTGTGTAAAGTAACATGGACATTAATGGCCACTTCTGATAGTCAACACAACCAAAATCTCGTGTTCACTCATAGTGGTACAGTTAAGTGTTAAAGAAATTAGTAAACAGATGGTCTGTGTGTTTGTGTGTGTGTGTGTGTGTGTGTGTGTGTGTGTGTGTGTGTGTGTGTGTGTGTGTGTGCGCGCGTGCACGTGTGGGCATATGTGGGGCTACATGTGTGAGTGTGCATCTGCCAGGGAGATCAAAGTAGTGGGGATAGTTAGAAGGTAAAATAGGGTTTTGTGTGTGTATGTGTGTGGGTGGATGTTTTTGTGTATATGTGTGTGAGTGAATGGGTGAGTCTTTCTATAACTGTTATAGGGTGGAAGGGCAGTGTGTGTGTGTGTGTGTGTGTGTGTGTGTGTGTGTGTGTGTGTGTGTGTGTGTGTATATATATATATATATATATATATATATATATATATATATATATCAATGTGGGGGGGATGATACACTGCAACACACAATTAAATCCTGAAATATCAGGTTAGAGGGTGACACTTGACACCTGGGATGCTCCTCATATCGTGTCTTAAAGGCACTTAAAAGGGTGGGGGGGACTTGACCCCGTGGCTAACTGTATTATGCTTTCAAGGCACTGAAAAAGATTCAAATCCTGTGCCTGTGGTTTACCCACAGTGCCTGTTAGAGAAGGTGATGAACTCTACATCCTTGTTATAGATAACAGCTGTACAAAATGCCACAATGGTAACGCCGGCAAGGCTTTTTTTCCATAATAAGAAGTAGCATGAATAATTGCTGGTGTTATCCAGTGGCGGCAGCAGTTTGTGACACATGTGGGACAGGGTACTTATGAGAGGCAACAGCTGGAACATCCGATAAAATCAGGGGCAGACAGTTGAGCATGATGGGTGTGTGCCCGTGAGGAGTCAGGCTTCAGGACAAAGTCAGGAGGAATACTAAATGATAGCAGAGAGAATATTTAGATGATTTCTTGTACATTTTACCAACATTAAGTAGAATGATGTTTGGCATTGCTGACTGACTGTAAGGACTCATGATTTATAAGGGTGGGGATAAAACAGTACAATGACAGACTGATAATGTTCTGATAACACTGGGACCATTAAGGGATATGTGGGGTGTGTGTGTGCTTGTGGGAGAGTGAATGAGGAGGTGTCTGTGCCAACACTATGCACTGGCCACCAGTATTAACCACCATAGGGAAGAACTGATTAGAAGTAGAGGTAGTGTATGGTGATTCAAAGACATACAAATTAGTCACTAATAAGGTCTTTCCTCATTGCTGTTGTCGTGTCTGTAAATTTCAAACCCTTTCATAGTGTAAACACCTTTTTATCACAGCTCTTACAGCCAATTTTGGGGGCAATATTTGCATTTTACCTTAAAATGCATTCTCAAAACCATAATACCATGTAGTCATAACAGAAAATTATATGTGTTGACAACCAGAGTTCCATTTTATTTTATATCTCATATTTCCATAAGATCTTCTTATTAAACAACTCAGGACAAACATAACAGCTACTCAAAGCTGTCAGTGCAAAGGATTATGAGCTGTTAATGTTCTGCCTCATGTAGTCGACGTTAATCAAGTCACTTGACCAGACAATGCTCTAAGACAGTTGAGCTAGGCTTCTCAGTGGTCTTCTGGACTGCATTTCTCATAACTGCCTCTGGGTATGGGTAAGCATGTGGCATTAGTACGTATAGGTTCATAGGTAAACACTAGGCTATGAATCTGCAGACTATTACAAGCCTAGCCAATAATCAGAGGTCAGAAATAAACAGAGTACCTTGTACCTGTGAGGTAAAGACCTTAACCATTATTCCAAACACCCCACCCTCCAAAAGTATCAGTCAACTGGATTCGAACATTGCCTCAGCTCTTCATGATCACTGCACTTATACCTTGCACCACAGAGAAAGTTACCTGGACTAGCCAGTTTCCCTTGGTGAGAACTGAACTCTCTACTTCTTATCTAAGAGGTAATACACCTTAGCCATTACACCAGCTTCCACTCCCCAATTAGTATGACGTATCATCTTTATTAATTGTAACCTGTCTTCGAATGTTATAAACATTTTATTCCACTTATCTATACAATTTTTCATAACGCTTATAATATTGTTATAATTTACCATTAATGTTTCTTCTAAATTTCTGCACAAGATAATGCCTACATAGTTTAAAGTAAGCACCTGTTTACCAATAATATGATCCATATCTACTAGTAATTCTTTCTTTTTATTCAATACCATGAAGTTTGCTTTTGTTTTATTGAAGTATAGACCAGACGTTGTATAAAATTTTTCTATTTGTATGTCTAGTTCCTTTAAAGTTTGTTTTGAATTAGGTAAGGTAAGGAGCACATCATCAGCAAATAACATTATTTTGGAATTATATTGATCATATATATCAATACCTTTTATTTTAGAGTTATTATGAATTAAAATGGCAAATACTTCAATAGCTAATGTGAATAAAATGGGAGACATGGGGCAACCTTGTTTAATACCTTTAGTTAGGGTATAGATTTGAAAGTAAATGGTCCTAGTTTTATATACTCTAAATTTCTTTAATAAATGTTCATTATAAGTGAGATAAATGTATTTATTTTTTATTTATTTTACATTTGTTGACTGGGATTGTCCATCTGGGTGTGAGCCCATTTTCAGCGGAGGCCCGGGGAAAAAGCTCCAATAAAACAAGAACAACATTGACAGGTACAGTGTTGGCTTTACATAGAATTTAACAGAAATATCTAGAGACAATAAAGAAAGCACAATATACAAAGGAGAAAGTTATTAAAATATAGTAAAGTCATATATATATATATATATATATATATATATATATATATATATATATTTATATATATATATATATATATATATATATTTTTTTTTTATTTTTAGGGCAGGGAGAGGAGTAAATGGGAGAGAAAAATCAAAAAGTGACAATACATTAAACAAAAAATCCCAGTTCAAGGAATCAAAGGCTTTTTCTATATGTAATGCAATTAATAAAGCTTCTTGATTTTTCTATTTAAAATTTTAAAAATGGTTAATATCCTTTGAATATTGTCTATGTGTGTCTATTATGTATGGAACCAGTTTGATCTTCATTTACAATATGAAACAAAGATTGTTTTATTCTTCTAACTAGAATAGACATAAATATTTTGTAATCGTTATTTAGCAGTTAGATAGGTCTATAAGAACTACAATATTTGGGTCCTTATTTTCTTCATAGAAGTAATTAAAGACTATCTCCAAGAAGGTGGTGTTATACCTTGCTTTTGAAATTCAAGTAATGTGTTATGAAAAATGGAAGCTATAGATGTTGGAAAAAGTTTATATAATTCTATAATTATGCCATTGATTCCTGGGGCTTTATTACATTTGCTTTCTTTGATCCTGTCTGTGACTTCCTTATGGGTGACTGGTCTTTGAAGATCAGACTTTGATTTTTCTTATATCTTCATAATTTTTGAAGAAATTGTCTCCAATTTTGAAAGAATAATTTGAAAATTGTCAGATTTATAATGTTCACTGTAATGAAATTTAAATGCATCAGGAATGTCACTTATATCTGATACTTTTCCCTCATGTAAGATATTAGTAATATTAGTTTTAGACTGCATTTTAATTCTCATATCTAGATTATGCATATGTTTAGAAGATGTAGCATATTAATTCAATTTTACTCTTTCCAATACTTAAAATTTCATTGTATTTTTTATTTAGGTCATCTATTGTCTTCATGTTGTTAGGGGAACTAGCAGACTCTTTTGATTTAATCAATATGAGTTGAGGTTGTATATTGTGTAGCTCTGATTCCCATTCTTTTGTTTTATTTTTAAGCCATGTAAAGCTTTTACCATTTATGTAAACTTTTAGTGAGTCCCATATCATGACTATATTAACCTCTACAGAGTAATTAGTATCTATAAAACATTGTAATTCTGAGACTAGCCAAGGTTTGAATTCTTTAATGTTTGTGATGTAAGCTGGGATTCTTGACATAAATATTAGTCTTTTAAAATCTGTTTGAAGTTTAAGAATAAGTGAATTGTGATCTGAAAAGGATAGGGTAATATTGTGAATGAAGAAATTTTTGAGTTTAAATCTTGAGAAACATAAATTTTATCTATTCTGGTTTGGGTACCAAATCTATGGCCTTGATGAGCAAATATTAATGAATTGGTTTCTTTTGAGTTAAATGTATTGACAAGATTAAATATTTCAATCCACATTTTGAAAAGTTTTTCAGAGGAAGTGAGATGAAGAGGTCTCCTATTAGTGGTATCAGAACTATCCAAAATGCAATTAAAGTCCCTACCTATTATCAAATTACCTTTATATGTATACCTATGAAATCTAAATGTTTTAAACAGTACCTACCCCCATGCCAGGAAACCAATATAAATTTGCTAATGTCCATATCCTATTATTAAATTTCAATATAAAAAGAGCTATAAGATCCTCCTTATTCACATAATTATAGATGACTTGAGGGATAGTAATGTTCTTGTTACATAAAATCATTACTCCTCTAGTTTTGGTCTTATATGAGGAATGGACTAACACTAAATGTTCAGTTAGTATCACTTGATTTGAAATGAGTTTCTTGGAGAAAGACCACCTGTGCTTATTAATTTTAAATATCTTAATAAATGTTATCTTTTTTTTTGGGTTATTCAAACCATTGGTATTTAAAGAAAGTAATGTTAGATCCATATATGGCTGCAAATAAGTTTAAAATCTGCTAACAATATTCACTACTACTACCCAAATCTCTTCCATAACAGCTATTTTAGTTAGATCTGTACTACGTTTACGCAATATAATCAAACTAGTTTTCTCTGTCAACCTAAAATTAAGAATTTTCCATACCAAACATGGAATGATAAACATTCCTGATCTGATAGATAAATGACCATCTGTCGAATTTTCTCTCATATCACAGCAATGAATTCCATTTGAGCTATATGAATTTAAAGGAGATCATTTAACAGTAGCACTGTGAAGTGTAACATTACATCAGTACTTACTAAATCAATGTAACAAAAAGTTAAGTAATGTTATACTGTGAAAATTTATTTGCATATACCTAACAGATACAACATCACAACTCATAAAACAATTATATTGTCTTTGTATCATATTGGAATGCGTTAGAGTCATATTCATCCTGACTAATAAAAACAAAATTATTTTTCAGTGCATCAAAGATAAACGTTAAATGGAAATAAACTCAGTTATATACTTCTAAGCTATGTTAGATTATCTCACTCTTTATATGAACATTAAATAAAAAGGTTAAATTTACTTGTTATAATAAAGGTATGACAGTATATAAACTCTAAAAAAGTAAATATTATAATTTAACTTTTAGTGAATCAGTAATTAAATGCCTTACAAAGACATGCACCTGAAGCCTTTCTCTCCGGGCCTCCGCTGAAAATTGGCTTTGTTCCAAGTCGGACTTTCCCGGTTAACAAATGATAAATAAATAAATAAATACTTCTTTGAATATGCAGAAGTTTTTCATATGAAAACATAATAACTGCAGAGTGCTTGCAATATCTTATAAACATTAGTAATGAAATGTAAACATTCGATGGTATTTAAATATATGAAATGGTCTTTTCCCATCTTTACTCCCTCTTTCCTTTTTCTTTCCATTCTCATCTCTTCTCTCTCATCTCTCTATTTCATCTTTTTTCACACATCTACTAGCACATCCCTCTGATTACTTCATGTAGAAATAAGAGGGACTTAATTTATGTTAGTTATGATAAATTAGGTATGCATCTAAATTACCAGTATTAACAGAAATAGTTGTATGATACAGTAATTCTATGTTATGAGTGTACTAACATCTATTGTATTTAATATAATCTATCACTTAGCCTTCTAGTATTACACCTCCTATTGAAATGCAAATAAATAGAGAAGTTGTAGTAAATACTACTTGGGTAATCTGGATGCAAACATAACATTTGCAGATATCATACAACTCAAAATCCACACAGCCTCTATATTTCTACTTGCTCTAATACCTGATGGCTAAAACCTCATGCCACAAACTGTGAAATTCTCCCCCCTGGTTATAATATTGCTCGACTAGATAGAAGTAAAAAAAAGGTGTGGAGGAGTAGCTATACTTTACTGTGACCAGCTCTCCCCCCAATAGTTTTCTCTGATTTCTACCCTGCTGAAATACTTATAGCAACCTGTAACCTAAACCAACACAAAAAAAGGGTCTATATCACAAAATTTACATCCGATAATGTCGACTCACATTTGTTCGACATGGAAATGTCGAACTCCAACTTTCCCAAATGGCAAAATCACTGATTTCTTTCAGAGGGGAAGAAATCGGTTGGCCGTTTTGTTACACCTGCCCTTTCCTCGACTGTAGTGCGGTGTCAGAGTTAGAATATTTAGTTGGGGGGGTGTGGGGGGTGAAGCTCCCCACTTAATTATGTTTGTTTTTGTGTGGCATTGGTTTTTGGCCAACCAATTTCTTTCCATTGGAATGAAATCAGTGATTTGGCCATTCAAGTATGTTGGAGTTCAACATTTTTGTGTCAAACAAATGTGAGTCAACATTTTCAAATGTCAATTTCATAATATAGACCCAAAAAAATTGTCTTTGCAGTAATCTACATACCCCCAGGTAAAAACATTCCCATACTCGAGCAGTTTCTTTCTTGGATTTCTATAGCCATTCCCTATGAAACCATCATCCTTGGGGATATGAATATTGACTGGAGCCTTGTTAATACTGCATCCCCTAGCTACACTATAAACCTTTATGGCTTTACCCAGCTGGTCACTTCACCCACGCACCAGTAAATAAATTCCCAGAATGGCTCAGTTATCAACTGGATATTAGTATCCAACCCCCAGTGCTATCATAACCCTTCCACCCTACCTAGCTCTCTTAGTGACCACCTCCCTACCTCAGTAGTAAGACACTCTGCCAATCCTAACAAGAGCCACCTATACAAAAAGTCTTGTAACCTTAAAAACTACAAGCCTGGCACCTTAAACAAATTACTGAGCAATGTAAACTGATCATTACTACACACATTACCCCTTAACGAGGCCGTCCAAGCTTTAACAATTTATTCCTAGAAACCCTTAACACCCTGTCTTCCAGTATAAAAATTAGGCTAAAATGTAATTATGCACCACGGCTAAACTAGGCAACTCAATCACTTATGAACAAGAGGGAAAGTGCCTGGAAAGCATGGAAAAAAAATAACAACTCAACTTTCCACCTGAACTTATATAAACAGCTTTGCAACCAAACAAAAAAGCAGGTCCTACTAGACAAAAGAAAATTTATCAAAAATTTCTGAGCAGTCCACATTCCAACCTGAAAAAATTCTGGCACTCAATAAACAAACTACTATTTCCAGGGAATCCCCCTTCACCAAACCCCTTCCTTAACAAACCTTCTAATGAAACTGCAAGCCTACTTAACAACTTTTTCATTGAGACAATAGAAAAGCTTACTAAACCAGAAACTCTTGATATAAACACTCCACCTCCTACTTCATCTGTTCCATCTTTCTCCCTAGCCCCTGTAGCAACTTCCTTCATCAGATCACTTCTTAACAAACTCAAACCCATTTTGCCATCAGCCGACAAACTCCCTCCAATATTTCTCAAACATGCAACCAAATCCGTAGCATACCCTGTATCTATATTTATCAATAGATCCATCCAAGAAAATGCAGTACCAGATATCTGGGAAAAATTCTTCGTAATACCCCTCCAAAAATGGAAGAAATTCTACAGAACCCTCAAATTCCAGGCCTATTGCAATATTACCTCCCTTATCCAAGATACTAGAAAAATGTATATATAGACAAATACTAAACCACCTCTTATAGGCAAACCTAATTACACCCACATGGCATGGTTTCCATCCCTCACACAGTACTACCACTACCCTCCTATCTTTCACACACAACATTGCCCAAACCAGCAATAATAATAAACTCGTATCAGCTCTATTCCTTGACCTATCCAAATCACTTGATACCATTTCCCATCCCATCCTCCTAAACAAACTTTCCAACCTGCAACTCTCTACCTCCACTACCTCCTGGTTTAACAGTTACCTCTCAAACAGATATCAGTCCATGAGATGGCAAACATCTTTCTTCCCTTTCCGTCTTGTTAAGACTGGGGTTTCCCAGGGTTCTATCTTGGGCTCCCTACTTTTTAATATATTTACAAATAACCTCCATCTCTTCTGCCCCTATTCTGTCTTAATACAATATGCAGACGATGCCACAATTAGTAACACCTCCAACAATATATAAAATGTCCTCACTGTCACACAAGAATCTCTACACCTAGTAGAACAATGTTTAACTGAAAACAACCTGCTTCTCAACCCCAAAAAGACCAGGCTTCTCCTTTTCCTTCTGAAACACCTCAATCTAGCTAAAGAAAACTTCGCCATTTCATCCTAAGATAATACAATTATCACCACTGACTCAAACACCAAATTGCCTGGTGTTACTATAGACGACCAATAAAATTCGACCAACATATCTTAAACTGTATCAAAAAGTCCAGTCAAAAATGAGGTCTTCTATATCAAAACAATAAATATATACCTAACAAATCTAGGCCTATACTGACTCACACATTTATTCTACCATCCTTGCTGTATGTTGCTCCCATACCTCCTAACCTCCAAAATAATCTCTTAACTAAACTAAGAACCACCTATAACAAGATAGCCAGATTCGCAGCCAGTAATAGCTACAAATCCACTCATTGTATATCCCTGAAAAGCTTAAGCTGGCCTGAGCTTCCCCACATGCTTCAAATATCACAACTTCAAATTGCTCACAGTATCCTAAATAGCCCCAACTCCTGCCCTGCCCTAACATCCATAATTACACCATACATACCCAATTGTGACCTCAGAAGCACACAACAAAGCTTTCTGAGCTGACTAAGTCAAACAAAAATATTGGAAAAATACTTCATAGTCATTCAGTTGCATACTCATGCAACAAACTTCCATTGTCCCTTCGCTCCACTAACAAAAGTGGCAAATTCAAAAAGCAACTAAAATTTAATTTCCAACATGCATGGATTCTTCTGGTTCTCTCAATTAACATATCTGCCTGGTATCTATCTAAACTTTCTACATATATTACTCTCTCTGCATTTAGTACTTATACTGTTAAATGCATCTTTGTTGTACTATGCCATAATGTTACTCTGAATTAGTTTTATTCTAGGCATTGCTAAATTGCTTATACATACTTAAAGAATATTTTGGAACAAAAAAAACATTGACTTTATCCATGAGAGGGGTAAAGGCATGTATAAATGTTGTATGTGCAGATACTGCATGCATATGTTAACAGGATCTACATTTGTAGTTAGAGAACATTCATATACAACTACTAAAAGATTTAACTGCCAATCAAAAGGTGTGATATACTTAACCCAGTGTCAAAAATGCCCTTCCTTCTACATTGGTAAGACGGACAGGAAATTAAGAGAGAGAGTGTATGAAAACCTATATTATATTAGGAGCCAAAAATTAGAAAATGCAATCGCCAGCCATATTAAAGATTATCCAGATCACTTATTTAAATTTAGGGCTATTGATAGTATTAGAAGTGATGGTAGAGGAGGTCCTGAATCACTGATACTCGAAAAACTTGAACTATATTGGCAATTACGTACAAGAGCTTGTCTGGTGCCGGGTTTGAATGAATTGTATTTGATCACTCGTATTCTTAAATTGAAGAATCTAGAGAGATAAATCTTACAATATATGATGGATTTTAAATGTTTATTTAAAACAATACATATACATATTTTTTAGCACGTTATGTATTTATATATATATATATATATATATATATATATATATATATATATATATATATATTTTTTTTTTTTTTAGCATGTCATGTATTTATAATGGGTAGGCTGTGTTTTTGACATCAAACTATTTAATTTATCCAGGATTGATTATTTATTGATTTTTAAGAATTTTTTATGAACTTCTTATGAATTTTAGATATTTATTATGTACAGGTTTGTAGGTAGCAATGACATGGTTTACAGAAAACACGGTGTTAGTGTATTCTTAGTTGTAGTTTTAGGAGTTATAGTTTTGTATATACATTCCTATAAGCATTTATATTGTGTAGATCAAATTTTCATTTTGAATGAAAGGTTGATACATGGTTTTAAAAGTATTTTAACAGCAATGAAATCATATATTTTTGACTGATTTCATTTTAACAATTAGGTAGTGACTTGTATTAATTGGGGGGAGTGGCGGAGTATTTAAAAAGTTTAGAATTGTGTGTGTTCTTACCTGAAGAAGTCTCTATATTGTACGAGACGAAAAGCGCTTTGTGCTATCTGTTTTTGGATTTATTAAAACTTCTTTTCAGTGAAACCTCAGTCCATCCATGTTATTCATTTTTCGGCTGTTTGGATTTTTTCTGGTCTACAGGATTTATTTTTCACTTGATTTGCTAGTAGAAGTGAAATACAGAAGTCTGCTTTCCTTAAAGGCTTAGTTTTTAATAGCTAACGTCATTGTTTCTAAATGAAACTTGCAGTGAAATTGCAACTTAAACCTAATGTTAGATATTCCACTGACTCATCCTTTTCTGATTCATGTACCTGATAACATTCTTTAAGTTTCTTTTAGGTTCATAGGTAGGTACTAGGCTATCTGCCCGAAGGCATTTATAAACCTATCCAGAGTGTGTCGGCTTTCACCGCCCCATTGATTAATTAACTGATCCTCTGTCAAGCAGAGCCAATGAAATGATCCTAGGGGTGTATTTTCTGTTACCCATCCACTCGTCAAGGTTTCTCTTGAAGAGGGTTAGTGAGGGGCTCTGCCTAATGTAATTTGGAATTTTGTTACAAAGCACGGGGAGTCTCTGTGACAGGAATCTATCCCTCCAGCATGTTATATTTATTGTTGTGGTGATGTTTAGCACACTAAAGCGCGTGGCATGCAGTGAATTGGATTTCTTTAGGTGGAGCATTTCCATCAATTCTGAGTTGGACATGGCTTTTGTAAGTCAGGCAGAGATCACCTCTGAGTAAGCGATATGCCATTGAGTACAGCTGAAGTTTTTTCAGTCGAGCTGCATAGGACATATGTTTGAGGCCAGTAATCCTCTTGGTGAGGTACTTTTGTGGTCTCTCCAGCTGTTGGAAGTGTCTTGTGAGGTACATCCCAAATGGGGCATTGTACTCTATGATGGGTCTGATGAGTGATGAGTAGAGGGGAACTAAAACCTCTTTATTTCTAGATGTGAACCCTTTAGTAATTAGATGGGCCACATAGAAGGATTTCCTAACTATGTTGGCAGTATGATTGTCAAAGGAGAGATTACTATCTACCTGGGTCCCTAGATCTCTTACTACCTCATCTGTATTAAGGGGACTGCCACCTATGTGGTAATTCGTGGGTGTTTTATTTTTCCCAAACGGGATGACTATGCATTTTTTGGCATTTAGCTTGAGGCCATGACTTTGACATCAGGTGTCCATCTCAGTAAGGCCCTTTTGGAGGATGTCCATGTCATCTGGAGAGTCAGTTATGGCTCCCAGTTTGGAATCATCTGCGAACTTGGTTAGCCATAGTCCTTCTGTGTTTGCCTGTACTTCTGAGAAGTATATGCTGAACAGTAGGGGTCCCAGGACCGAGCCTTGTGGGACACCACTTGTGACTGGTTTAGAGTCAGACCTGGAGCCTGCTATTCTTACTGTATGAGTTCTGCCTGTAAGCCAGTTGGCAACCCATCTCGTGACATAGGGGCTTATGTTCAGGCTGGTGAGTTTTTCTGTAATACCCGAGTGGGGAATGGTGTCGAAAGCCTTGGCAAAGTCAAGGTAGGCTGTGTGAACAACCTTTCCCTCATCTATGGCCTTGGTGACTGTCTCGAAGAAATCAACCAGGTTTAGTAGGCATGATCTGCCCTTAACTAAGCCGAACTGGGTCGGGTCAAGTGTTTGGAGGTTCCCAATGTCTTTGTTAATGAGTTCCATGATGATGCATTCCATAACCTTGCAGACCAGGCTAGTCAGGCTTATGGGGTGATAGTTACCAGGGTCAATTGTAGCCCCTCCTTTGTGGAGTGGAATAACCGTTGCTGTACGCCATTCTATGGGCATGTAGCCTGTGGAGAGGCTGAGGTTGAACAGTGTGTTTAGGTGGGTGGTTAGTTCGTTCTGTAGTTCGTGCAAGACGCAGCCTGGGACACCATCTGGCTGCACTGACGCTGTGTTTTGGTTTTTTGAAAGGGCTATTTTTCATCTGTGCGTCAGTGATTTCCAGGAGACTACACTTTTCTGGTATTATTGTGGGCCCTTTTGGGGGTGAGAGGGGGTGAAGTTTGCACTGAATCTATCTTCCAGGATGTTGGCAATATCAGTAAGTTCAGTATATTTTGTGCTATTTTGCACTAGTTCAGTGCATATCTGCGAGTTACCACTTAGATTCTTAACATAGCTAAAGAAGGCTTTGTGGTTCTCTTTTGAATCCTTGGCTATTTTTCCTTTGAAGTTAGCCTTGAATGATTTTATGAGGGACCTTAGTTTCTTACTGATACAGATCAGGGATGTCTTTCCTTCTTGGGATTTGCCTTTTTTCTGAACTAGTTTCCTCCTCCTATTGTATGGCCTGTTTATGGCAGGGGTCCACCAGACTGGTTTCCTTCTCTTAGAGGAGTGAGTCTCGGTTTTGCTAGGAATGGCACGATCCTTGCATCCTTGTAGGTGCTCACAGAGTGCATTTGTAAAGGTTTCTGCATCTTGGTCAGCGTTATCCTTTAGCATGGGGCTGTGAGGCTTACTGCCTCTGTCTTAAGTAAGGTGAAGTGTGCTTTAGAAAAGTTTTTATACATGAACTGGTCATTAAGAGAGTTTTTTTGCTTTGTGTGTCAAACTATAATAGTGTAAAGATGTTGTACTTGATTTGAAAGTTTTTAGATAAATGATTTTTAACATTTGTTAAATGTAGATTTCACTAGAATACTTTTTTTTAAAATTTCACTTTACAAGCAAGGACACCAATCTGCAAGACTATCCCAGGGATTCATTAACAGCTTAAATGACCTGCTTCCACAATGCAGCATTTTGCAGGCTACAAACAAATTAGCTGCAATAAGTCCTCATTATGGAATAATCTGCATGTATCTGAATTATGTTGTGTACCACAAAGTGTACATAGACACTTTCTGAGGTAGGTAACTGTGTTGATGGCCACATTATGCAAGAAGACGTACCTCCCAGGCCCTCTTGTGCACACAAATACATGGTAAAACGTACACACCGAACCACACACCACTTACCTCATACCTGTCAATGTTGTCAGATCTTCCAAAGTGTCTCCTTTTTCCCTGCCCTGGTAATTCATGGATGATTACAGTTTAGTCATTAATGCTAGGCATTCAAGTTTTACATGTCATATCCTTCAGTAAATGCATTGCAGGGAACAAGCTTACAAAATTAAGAGGTATGCGTACCGAATTCTGTCCCTTCCCCCCATTTGGCATGACATGTTGCAGGCATTGCAAAACACCCAAGAATGTCAATATGTTTTTATTTTTTTTTAAAGACTTGCTACACTAGCTTATCAGTTAGTATCATGGGCAGGGCAATGTAGAAGGCTCTTGTATCAAGGGTGCATGGTTCAAATTAATTTCCCCCCTCTTCTTTATTATTTTTTTTGGTTTTTAAAGTACAGTGCCTGCTGTCTTGTAGTTCACCACACCTTTTATTTAATTTACCTTTATGTAACTCCACAGTGAGCATCGTTGGTGGCTAATGCTCCCCCTTCCCCTGATCCCCATAACAATTAAGTGCCATTAAGCGCTTTCATCTAATAAAATAGACTTCATCAGAACAATATTCCTCACACAATGTTTTTCTTAAATACATACTCATACCAATCACATTTAATACAATTAACTCCATAATTAATTCTTAAAGTGCTAGTGATGAATTCCTATTATACCATGACCCCCCCAAAACGTGCACGCTGATTGGCCAGCGTGCACATTGTAAATCGAGTTATACTAATGGAAAAAGGTCCGTCGCCCGGACTTTTTCCATTAGTATAACTCTACTAAACACTGTCTCGCTATGTTAAATGGGTTTAACATAGCGAGACAGCTTTAAAATAAGCACGGAGATCTCCGTTGCTTATTTTAGCTGTCTCGCCATGCTAAACCCATTTAACATAGCTTAGACAGGTTTTAAAAAAAGAAACGGAGAAAGCAAGATCTCTATTGCTTTTTTGTTTAAGCTATGTTAAATGGGTTTAACATAGCGAGACAGTTTAAAATAAGCAACGGACATTTCCGTTGCTTATTTTAAAGCTGTCTCGCTATGTTAAACCCATTTAACATAGCGAAAGAGTAAAAAAAAAAGCAACAGAGATTTTGCTTTCTCCGCTGCTTTTGCCCACAGCTCTGATGTACTGAGCAGGCGCGCAGTACATCAGAACTGCCGCGGATGCCAGACATCTGCGGAAGGGCAGTAAACAGGCATTATACTATGCCATTATTTAAGAAAAGTAATAGTTTCTTTTCTTAAATAATGTCATATAATAGCAATAACTCACTTCTGGGTGTGGGTAATGCTGTATTTACCACGGTTGGCTTTGTTTGGTCCGGGCCTCGGGACCAAACCACGCCAACCATGGGTAAATTTAGCATTACCCACACCCAGGCATGGGTTATTGCTATATTCTCCCTGTTACCTTAAATAACTATTTAATACATCTAATAAAATAATATAATAATATTAATTTAAAGTATGAACAAAGTTCATATAGTGTCCATTTATATTCAATATATATACAAAATATGAAATATATAAATATAAAAAAAATTTTTGTTTTGTTTATTTAATTAAAAATACCACCATAAAACTAGTAACTACTATTTTCCAATATGGGTTTAATAGATATGTATTCATTAATACCGGGGGGGCATAGAAGCATTTAAGCGAATTTGTCACCTTGCCTCTTTTTCCCCCAGCATTTTCTTTATGTTACCACCCCTGGGATTATATTTTACCAATTCTAATATTCCAAATTGAAAAGAAGAACATATAGCACTTGCATTCAGATGCTTCCATAGGGCGTTATTTCCATCTTGTTTTCTTATACTATAACTGTGGTCGTAGATCCTATTTCTTAAGCACCTATCGGTTTTTCCAACATAAAAACATGGACACTTAGTGCACTTTGCAAGATAAACCAGGTGCTTGGACCTACAGTTGCCCTTCTGGAATTTAACATCCATCTTATTAATATTCTCTAATACAATGGAAGGGGAATTAATGATAAACCTACACTGGTTACATGCGCCACATTTGCAGGTACCATTCTGTGCCTTGTCGTTGTACTTATACCTAATTTTCTTCTCCAGTTGCATTTTCATATTTGTACCATTCCTAAGCACAAAATGTGGCATGTCCCCCACAATCCTAAATATATTACTGTCAAATTTCATAATATTCCAGTTTTTCTGTATTATATTCTTAATCTCCCTACTAAATGGTGCATATTTCAAAACACATGCCCTTTTGTATAGAACCTTATCAGTATTATTTTTATCTATACAGTTTGTATATTTATTGTAATTGTTGGTGGATCCCTCACTGTTCACAGGGCCAACCCCTAAAAGTGGTTTATATTTTTTCCCCCACTCACTTTTCACATAATTGGTGACATCAGTCACCATTCCATCCGGGTAACCCCTGCTCCTGATAAAAACCCCTATCAATTCCAGTTCACTGTTTAGGTCCATGAAATCTGAGGTCATCCGGGCTGCTCAAATGCATTGCCCTTTAATAATATTCCTTTTCTGACCCAAGGGGTGGCAACTAGTATATTACAAATACGAATTACTGAATGTTTCCTTCCTAAAAACATTGGACTTAAATTTCCCATTGTTTAATGTTATTCGAGTATCCAGGTAGGAAATAGATTCCCTTTCAACATTAAAGGTAAATTTCAAGCATTGACTACATGAATTTAAATATTGCTTGAACTCTTCTAACTTCTGCAGATCGCCCTTCCAAATTACAAATATATCATCCAAGAATCTGAGGTAGCATATAATATTGCTAGACCATTCGGTTTTGAATATATATTCTGTTTCCCAATCCAACAAAAACAAGTTGGCAAATATGGGGGCACACGCTGCCCCCATAGCTACCCCTTTACTTTGTTTGTAGTATTCTCCTTCGTACATGATGTAATTATGTGTAAGAACCATATCCATAAATTCTAATACCAGGGAGGTTTTATCCCAGGACAAGTTACCGTATTTCTTAATACTTTGGTAAAACCTTGATAGGCCTTCCTCTTGTGGAATACTTGAAAACAGGTCGACCACATCAATAGTTATTAACCACTCCACTTCAGTGGCTAAACCTGGCTGAATTCTACCCAAAAAATCCCAAGAGTCAATGACAATATGCCCAATTTTCTTATATATAGGTTTTAACCACATATCAATCACTTTCCCAAAGGGGAATGTCTTAGATGCACTGCCCGATATTATTGGCCTGAAAGGGGGGTCAACATAATCCTTGTGTACTTTAGGAATCCCCACTATAGTGCTAATTATGGGGAATTCCACTCATAAAAAGTTGTATAAATCACTATCAATTCTATCGTCCAATAACAAATCTTCTAGGTACAGGTCTATCTTATGGTACCCAATATTTACCTCATTGAGAGAAGATATAGTATAATTACCTGAATTCAACAAAATACTATTGATTTTATTGATATAGTCATTATTTTGGTATATTACCACCCCACCCCCCTTGTCAGGTTTCATAATTCTTATGTTGTGGTTATTTTGAATATCTTTCAATATTTTAAATTCGTTCCTAGTAAGATTATATTTCTTATCCTGTGAACTACATTTGTTCCTATATTTTCTTACTTTAAGAATTAATTATGGAGTTAATTGTATTAAATGTTATTGGTATGAGCATGTATTTAAGAAAAACATTGTGTGAGGAATATTGTTCTGATGAAGTCTATTTTATTAGATGAAAGCGCTTAACCTGTATGTTTGTAAGTTAATAAATTGAGTTTAACAGAGATTTTGCCGCCATTCCGTTTGTGCTAGTGTTTTACATGTTATAACCAGGAACAGACTGGTTCGTGGTATTTTATTTTGTCGACTGTTCCAGGACTTTTACGTTTTTTAAGTGCCATTAAGACATGAGTGCTATAAGGTAATCCCTGGTGGCTAGTGGTCCCACATCAAATGTAGACTATAGGTTTATAGGTAGGTACTAGGCTATTGGCCCTAGGGCCTATATAAGCCTAGCCAAAAAATGTACCCTGGCTTTCACCACCCAAGAAAATTATTTTCCTGTGCCCCTGTCGAGCAGAGCCACAGAAGTGATCCCTGGGGTGAATTTCCCATTTCCCATCCAATCATCAAGATTTTTCTTGAAGAGTGCTAATGAGGAGCTCTGATTGACATAGATAGGTAGTCTGTTCCAGAGTATGGGAAGTCTCTGGGACAGGAATCTATCCCTCCAGAATGTTCTGTTTATTGTGGTGACAAGGTTTAGGTCCCTAGAGCATGTAGCTCAGAGGGATTGGGATTTCTTTAAGTGGAGCATGTCCAACAGCTCTGGGTTTGACATAGCTTTGTATGTTAGGCAGAGATCGCCCCTGAGTAGGCGATATGCGATGGAGTAAAGCTGTAGCTTTTTGAGACGGTCTGCGTAGGGCATCTGTTTGAGGCCAGTAATCCTCTTTGTGAGGTATTTCTGTGGTCTTTCCAGTTGTTGTAGATGTCTTGTGAGGTACATCCCAAAGGGGCACTGTACTCTATAATGGGTCTAATGAGTGATGAGTAGAGGGGAACAATGACCTCTTTTTTTCTGGATGAGAATCCTTTTGTGATGAGATGAGCCACGTAGAAGGATTTCCTAACCACTGTGGCGATGTGATTATCAAAGGAGAGACTACTGTCCACCTGTGTCCCAAGGTCTCTTATCACATTTTCGGCATTAAGTAGACTACCAGCTATGTGGTAGTTCATGGGTACAGAGTTTTTACCAAAGGGGATGACAATACACTTTTTGGCATTGAGCTTCAGGCCTTGGCTTTGACACCAGGTATCTGTCTCAGTGAGGCCCTTTTGTAGTTTGTCCACATAGTTACGAGTTTTGATTATGGCTCCTAGTTTGCAGTCATCTGCAAACTTTGTTAGCCAAAGACCTTCTGTGTTAGCCTGCACTTCAGAGAAGTAGATACCAAACAGGAGAGGACCCAGGACTGAACCCTGTGGTACTCCACTTGTCACTGGTCTGAAGTCGGATTTGGAATCCGCTACTTTCACAGTGTGGGTTCTGTCCGTGAGCTAGTTGGTAGGGATTTATACCTAGTTTAGTGAGCTTATCTATAATTCCAGAGTGGGGGATGGTATCAAAAGCCTTGGCGAGATCTAGATAAGCTGTGTGAACCATTTTACTTTCATCTATGGCTTTGGTGACTGCTTCAAAGAAGTCAATCAGGTTTAGGAGCCATGATCTGCCTTTTACAAATCCAAACTGGGTAGGGTCCAGAGTTTGGAGATTACCAATGTCTTTGTTTATGAGTTCCGGGATGATACGTTCCATGGCCTTGCAGACCAGACTCGTCAGGCTAATGGGGCAGTAGTTCCCAGGGTCCGTCGTGGCTCCATGTTTGTGGAGTGGGATAACTGTCATGGTGCGCCATTCAGTGGGTACAAAGCCTGAGGTGAGGCTATGATTGAACATGGTACTTAGGTAGGGTGCCAGTTCATTCTGTAGTTCGTGTAGAACACAGCCTGGGATATTGTCAGGTCCCTGCTATGTTCTTGGCTTTGGAGAGTGTGTTTTTTACCTGTGCAGCTGTGATTATAGGAAGTTTGCATTCTTCCGGTATAGAGATGGACCCTTAACGGGGTGAGAGGGGGGTAAAGTTAGCACTGAATGTATCTGCTAGGATGTTGGCAATATCAGTTGGTTCTGTATATTTAGTGCCATTGTTCTGTAACTCAGAGCAGATCTGAGTGTTCCCATTTAGATTCTTGACATAGCTATAGAATGCTTTGTGGTTGTCTTTAGGGTCAGTGGCAATTTTGTTTTCGTAACTAGCTTTGGAGGATTTTATGAGGGATCTCAGCTTCTTACTGAGGTTGACCAGGGAGTTTCTCCAATAATGGGATTTTACTCTTTTTTTTGCAACAGTTTCTTTCTTCTGTTGTAGAGTTTGTTTATGACAGAGGACCACCAGATTGGCTTCCTTTTTTTGGAGGATAACATCTTGGTTCTATTAGGGATAGCATGATCCATGCACTCATGTAAGTGCTTATAAACTGCATTTGTGTAAGATTCAGCAGTCATACCTCTATTGTCCATCTGCATGGGTGCTCATTAGTCTATGAGTGTGAAGAGGGATGACAGCCATCTCATTCCACATTCATACACACACACACACACACACACACACACACACACACACACACACACACACACACACACACACACACACACACCTAATCCCCTCACTACCTCAGTTATGCTGTCTCCCAAACAGACACACACACACACACACACACACACACACACACACACACACACACACACACACACACACACACACTCACCTAATCCCCTCACTACCTCAGTTATGCTGTCTCCCAACAGACACACACACACACACACACACACACACACACACACACACACACACACACACACACACACACACACACACTCACCTAATCCCTCACTACCTCAGTTATGCTGTCTCCCAAACAGACAGACACACACACACACACACAGATACACTCACACACACACACACACACACACACACACACACACACACACACACACACACACACACACACACACACACACACACACACACACACACACACACACACACACACACCTAATCCCCTCACTACCTCAGTTATGCTGTCTCCCAAACAGACACACACACACACACACACACACACACACACACACACACACACACACACACACACACACACACACACACACACATAAATTCACACATGCAGCCTTTCACTTACACTCACACAGCTCTCACCTTCTCTTGCCACTAAACTGCTCAGTACTTATCTCTTCAGCAGTGGCTGAACATGGCCTTTTTGCAATGTTCACTACCACAGTGGCCATGCTAATCTACACAGGCATCTAGATGGCTTCCTAGACATGGTTCTGAGGAGAGAGCACATGACTAATAAGCATATGCTTCTCCTGTACAATGTGTCACTGGTATGTAGCATGGTGGTGGAATCAGCCTCACGTGGTACTGCACTTTCTGTACGAGAGGACAGTGTTAGGGACGACTCTGAATTCCAAAATGTTACTGCGAGGTGTGCACCTCACAATAACCTATATGAATACCCCATGTACATTTTTTACAATGTGAAATAGCTTAGTTTGACTTTTCTTGCTATACTTTATAAGTGACTGCCTACTGCAGCTACATGTGTACATAACAGTATATTACTCCACATAACAGTTCTTTGCATTAGGGTGTATCAGGCCTTCTTTTCTTATTATTCAACACTGAAAACATTTTTTACGTAGTTGTTTTGTTTCTCTTCCCTGTTAGTTTAATTTACATCAGCTGCATCTGTTAGCATTACTAGTATTTGGTGTATTTTAAAGGTTTACCTAATCACCGTCACTTGTAGGGAACTGCTGTAATTCAATTCCATGTCTTTGATATTGTGGTCTTTACATATTTTACAGGTGCTAATTAACTTTATTTTTATAGAAGTAACAGGGCCATTTGATTATGAGATGCACACACTGTGCATATACTTTTCTGTATGAGTTTACTTGGGCTATCAGAGTACATCGATGCCTGCGTCTTTTCAAATACTTATTGGGCATATTTAGGATATATTATTATGTAAATATTAAAATAACTTTTTACCTGTAATGTTCAAGTAGACATCAATTAAAAGTACTATGTCTGTACTATTTCAGGTTTGTTATGAAGAGAGAGAATGTGCAAGGTTGACACAGACATCACTATTTTCTTTGTCTGAGGACAGGTAGTTTCTAAAACAGGTGTAGAAAGTATTGCTGTATAAAATCTTAGCATAACTTTAGATGTCCACTTCTATATGCTGCTGTATTTGTAACATAAGGGAGTCTGCCTCCAGTGGACTCACGTACGTCCGGCCATTTTACAAAAGATTGATGATACTGTGCAGGTACGTGTGATGTCCTGCATCTCTCTACGAACGTCAGCCATAAACCGATGTTGAGTACAAAATGGACGTCAGCATGTACCCAACTCAGAAATGAATGCCGCGGAGATGGGCGACTATGGAGAGGGCACTCAGGAGTCAGGCAAACATCAGGGGGAGGCAGGGCGGGAGATTATACAGCAGCATATAGACGAGAGGGACAGCTAAAGTTATGGTAAGATTTTACACAGCAATACTATGTCCTATTCATATGCTGCTGTATTCCTAACATAAGGGAGAGTGCAAAAGCTCCTGTTATTAAGAATTGGGAGGGGGAACAGGAGCATTTTCCACAAAGCTATGGAGGATGGCTCTGAAAAATCCTGCTCTGGGCCTAGAAATAATGTCCAACTTATAGTGTTTGGTGAAGGTATAGACAGATGACCATGTAGCTGTTTCTAAAATGGCAGCTGTATCCAGACCCTTAAAGAAGGCATCAAAGGAGGACACTGCTGTAGTGGAATGTGCCTTCACTGGGAATGGAAGCCTTTTACCATGGGCTGTGTAGCAAAAGGAGACAGTTTTTGAAATCCAAGAGGATATGGTTTGCTTGGAAACAGGATGTCCCAGGGCTCTTGGGTGGTAGGAGACAAAGAGCCTATCCGATTTACGGATGAATTTGGTTTTGGCCAAATAGTATCTGAGTTGTCTATGTACATCCAAGGAATGGAGGATCCTTTCAGCAGGATTTTGATGAGAAGGAAAGAAGTTGTAGGAAGATGATGGCCTGATTCAAGGAGAGTTCATTAACAACTTTTGGTATGAAGGATGGATTAGTACGTAAACAAACCCTGTCCTTGTGGAAAACTGTAAAGGGATGTGATGCCATGAGGACTTGCAATTCAGGGACCCTTCTGGCTGAAGTAATGGCCACCAAAACAATGGTTTTCCATGTACAGTGTTGAATGGAGCAGTCCCTGGCAGGCTCAAAAGGTGGAAGGTTTAGCTTTTTCAGAACAAAATTTAGGTCCCAAGGAGGAGGAATGGGCTTCCTTGGAGGTCTAAGGTGAAGTACCCCTTCAAAAACAACTTAACTTCTAGCCTAGAAGCTAGAGGTAGAGTGAGTGGAAGGTGTACTGATATGGCAAATAAATGTGTTTTTATAGAAGAATTGGACAAGCCAGAGTTGTTCACACAGGCAGGACAAAACCACCGGAGGTTCTACTGTCAGTGGTTGTAGATTTTGTTTTTGAAACTAGACAGAAAACCTCTTCCACTTGGATAGATAATATTTTCTGGTAAATGGTTTTCTGGCCTCCTGCAGTATCTGAGGCATGTCCTCTGTTTAAGTGTCTGAAGGGAATCAATGCCCTATCACTCACAATGTAAGGTTCAAAGTGGACAGTTGGGGGTGTATGAGGGTTCCCTTCTCCTGTGTGAGCAGGTCCATCCGGTGGTCTAACTTGTGGTGATTGCCCTTGGCTAGATGATGTAAAAGGGGGAATTAATGCTGCCCTGGCCAGTAGTTGTTCACCAGCAAGATTTTTGGTTGTTCTCTCTGAATCTTCAGCAGAACTGTGTATGAGTGGGAAAGGGGAGAACGCATAAGTGAACATCCCCTTCCAAGAGAAGAAAAGAGCAACCACTTTCCATGCTTCAGGATGAGGTATCCTGGAGTAGAAGGTTGGGAGTTGTCTGCTCATGGGGGAGGCAAAAAGATCCACATCCAGAATACCCTATTGATAGACCAGGTCTAGGAACACATCTGTGTTTAGCATCCATTCAAGGGATTGAGTCATGGTCCTGCTTAGAGTATCTGCCATCACATTCTCTGCAGAGGGTTTGTAGATGGCTAGAAGATTGACTTGTATGTCTAGGGCAATTTCCCATGCCTGCACAGTCAATCTGAACATGTGGTAAGAATTTGTCCCCCACTGTCTGTTGATGTCCCACATCACAGTGGTGTTGTCTGTGTACCATCTCAGCATGCCTGGCCGGATACAAGCTTTGAAAGTTTTTAGGGCTAATATCAAGACTCATCTCTTTGACATTGATGTGTTCCCTGTGTTGGTTGAGGGTCCATGAGTTTTTCACTCTCTATATTCCAAAGGTTGCTCCCCATCCTGTGTCTGAAGCTTCTGTGAACAGGTCCTGATTAAGGGGTAGGTGTTGCAGGGGCAGGCCTGGGTTGGCATTTACCTGGGCTATCCACCAGTTCAGTTCCCTGGACAGGCATGATGGCAGGGGAACCATGAACTCCAGGGGGTGTAAGTGTTGTTTCCAGACTGTTCTCAAGTTCCTTTGGAATTTTCTCATGTGAAGCTTTGCTAAGGGTGCCATAGGGATGGCGGAAGCTATGTATCCCAGGAGCCTGAGAAACCCCCTGGCCTACAATGACTTGAGAGGGAGGATCTCCTTTAAATAAGAAGTCAGAGACAAAATCGTGTCTGGGGGAAGACAGGCCCTCATTTTTGCTTTAGGATCCTGCATCCCAAGAATACATGATCCTGGGAGGGAATCATGGATGATTTTTGAATGTTTAAGATGAACTCTAGACTTTTCAGGAGGGAAATAGTGAAGTTTAGGTTTTGTAAGATGAATTAAATTGTTGGGCCCTGGATCAGGATGTCATCCAGATAGGGAAGAGTTGGATCCCCTGTGTTCTGGCAAAGGTGATGACAGGGGCTAGGCATTTTGTGACCACTCTTGGGGCTGTAGAGAGACCGAATGGCAAAGCGCAGAACTGAAAGTGTGCAGAACCCACTGAAAACCGAAGGAATTTCCTGAAAAGTGGATGTATCAGGATATGCAGGTAGGTGTCCTTTATGTCTAAAGACACCAAGAAGGCCTGAGGAAGGATAAGGGGAAGAAGAGTTGGTGGAGTGAGCATTCAAAAGGAGAGGACCTGGAGGAAGGTTTTGGGATGGGTCAAATCCAAGACTGGTCTTCAGGGGCCTTCTTTCCTGGGGACCAGGAACATCCTGGAATAAAATCTCTTTCCTCTTAGTTGAGGGGGTATCACATGAATTGTGCCCTAAGGGAGAAGGTCCTACAGAACTGTGGGAAAGTAAGCCATTTAATCTCAGTGGACTGTAGGATGCCTTTGAAATTGGGTCTGGTCTCCCACACCATGAAATATCCCTGGTTTATAATTGAGAGGACCCAAGAGTCCTGAGTTATCTGTTTCAAAGCCGGGTAGGATAGGGAGAGATGCATGGAAAGAGGAGTGTCTGGATACAATGGCGGGTAGTCACAGACTGCCAGGTTTACCCTGAAGGGGCTGTTTTGGAATAGGTGTAGAGGGAGCAGACCTGGAAGAGGTTTGTTTCCTGGGATCCTTTTTCCCTTTGGGTGAAAGTTTTCTGGTAGGCCTCCTCACAAAGGAGGTTTTGGCTGGATAGTTCCTTTGAAAGTGGGGGACCACGAAGACAAAAATGTGTTTGAGCTCCTGCAGCTCCCTACCTTCTCCTGAAGGGCCTTAAAGAGTTCTGCTGCCGCTGTACCAAATAAGGCCTTGTTGTCTAATGGAGCATCCCTGAGTTTAGACTTAATTCATCAGGGAGAGGATGTAGCCTAAGCCCGGAATATCTTCTGATGACAGAACCTAAGGCTGCAGCTCTAGATGAAGCCTCTACTGCATCATAACTGCACTTTTTAGAGTGCTTATTTACTTGAGTGCAAGAATTCAAGAGACTATAGATTTTGACTTTGGCCAGGGAATCTGGCAAGTTAGCCAGTTGTTTAACAGCATCCAAAAGAAGTGTCAGTGAATACTTGACCATGTGTGTTTGGTAGTTAATGTCTTCCACTTCTAAGGTGGCAGATTTGTAGACTTTTTTACCCAGGGACTCAATTAACCTGCTAGGAGGGAGGTGGAAGGAAGGAATTTGGAAGTTCTTTCTGCATTTACAGAGATGATGGAAGGGTCGGCAGGTGGAGCCTTGAAGAGAAATTCAGTATCTTAAAAGACTTTGTAAAACCTATCTGGGCACTTAAGAGTAGGAGGGGGGTTGGAAATCTGGGTTTTTATAGGCAGCCAGGAAGGCTGGGGGGACTGCAGATGGGTTAGGAGACTCTATTTGTTGGAGGTCATAATACCTCTTTTGAGTCTTAGTGACCTGGCTGCAGTCCCACTTTAAAAAGTCCTTTATCTGTACAATAGTCTCTCCAAAGGTGATATTTTTGCCCTGGGCAGTCAGTACCATTAGACTCTTCCTCTGGGGAAGCATACCCCAGAGGGGATGCAATTTGTGAAGTGTAAGTTAGGGATTCATCAGGGATGAGCCTATTTCTTCAGAGGATAGGACAGTAAGTAGTTTACCCTTAGGGATAGACACTGAAGGGACCTGGGTCGGAGTGGAGGCCTGGCTTAAGGCAAGGAAGGAGTTCAGTAGGCCTTGGGTAAAGGCCTGCCAATCAGGTGCCCGGTCTGAAGGTGTAGAAGCTGGGGAAGGAGCAATATGCTTAGTCTTTTGTTTCTTCTTTTTGTGTGCCTCTGACACAGAAGAATCAGAGATGCGGTGCAGGGACAGCAGGCCGGAAGCCGGGTGGAACTCTATAATGTCTGAAGCAATGTCCTTGCTTACAATAATTTGGGAAACTCCATGCGGGCCCTTGGAAGTTATGAGCCTAGGTTCCCCCGGTGCACAAGTCGGACTACTGCAATTCCCTCTGGGAAATGCTGACGACTTCTTTGATGGCCTCCTCCTAGGTACCTGCAAAAGGAAGAGCCGCAGATTCCAGCTCGGACTCTGGGCTTTCACCTGCCTTGAGAGGAATGGCTGGAATAGAGGATGCAGTCGTAGGACTAGGCTGCATTTTTCTGGCCTTTTTAACGGGCAGCTCAACCAAGGGACCTGACGTTGGATCCATTTCTCTGGTTAGATGTTGTAAGCTTTGGTTCTCTAAGTACAGCTTTAGTGCAGCAAGATGACTCCTAAGGGTTTTGGGAACAAAGGTCTGACAGATTTCACAAGAAATGTGGTCTTGGCCTAAACAAAATGGGCAGAGCTCATGCTAGTCTTTATGTGGAATTTGCCTTTCACACCGACACTTGCCCTTTCTACCTGACATAAAACTCAAATACAGCAGGAAACAATAATCAAAAACTCTATGGGGTACTTATCTGAAATTGGACAGCACAAAGTCACTTCAGCAATTGAGCGATGACTGGAGCTGGCAGTCACACAGGCGGCAGAAAAGTTCTGAGTTAGATGTGTGCTGATGTCTGTTTTGTACCTGTCAGTTTATGCCCAATGTTTGCAGAGAGATGTGGGACATCACACGTACCTGCACAGTAGCATCAATCTTTTGTAAAATGGCCGGATGTCCGTGAGTCCACTGGAGGCAGACTCCCTTATGTTAGGAATACAGCAGCATATGAATAGAAGGATATGCTGATGCATTTTTTCTTTCACTTTTTCAGTCGCTCCAGTACAGCTCTTTTGATTATGTACCTTTAACTCCTAGTGGGCGTGGCTTGAGTGTTTAAAAAATAAAGTTATCACCTTACAGTTCTAACAAGTACTCATTGGCATAGGTCAAATATCAATACAATTGTGTTTGCCATCACGTATGCTTCAAGATAAAATATTCTAATACCTCATATAGGGCATGGTTTTGGAATTATTAATGCAAATATGAACAAGCAATATTTGACGCCTAGAGGAGCAGTAGGAGGTAACTGCAGATGCACCTGGAGGCGTCACTTGGATGTAATGAGTATAGGGAGTTGTTCAGAACAAGTCTGGGGACTATGGGAGGGGTCACTATAGATGTTTTATTAGTTGTTCCACTTTTAAATTCAAACAATACAAAAATCAACAGTAGATTATCAAACGTTATGTGGGGTACATTACTATTTGTTTAGTTTTTACAGTTCAACATATTGACTGGTTCTATTCTCTAACACCTATTTGCCTTTTTATATCCTTTCTTGTATACTTAATTTAAAATGACATTGGTTATATTTTCATTGTTTGCATCTAAAAATATTTAAGAAAAGAAAAGTGTCTTATCTTAGTCAAACTGATCAGATAGAAAAATGTAATAAAATGCTAGGATTCGTTATACTAGAATTAGAGGGAAGCAGAAAACACAGCAGCAGTAGATTAATTGTGTTTTGTTTAATTAGAATATATTATCTGATGTTGTATTAATTAATTATCTGCTGTCTTATTCTTTCCTTTAGATGGCTAAGTGTTCACCTGAACTTTTAAGAGAAAAAACACACCAAGACAAATAGATCGTACAGTTAGCCACCTAAGCAATTAAATAGTTTTAAACTTAAGTCTGTGTTGGATGACTGTCCCCTATTTTCTTTTCCTACATACCTTTGTTATTTTCATTTCCTTTCAAGCTCTTCCTAGGTTAGAATACAAAACAGGGACTGTAAAATGCTCTGTCAGACAGTAATAATAATAATACGAGGACGTAATAATTCAGACGTCATTAAAACTCACAAATATTCTTCACTTTGCTCAAGCCCAGAATTGTTGATTCTGATACATTTCTTGTCATCCCGCAAACACAGTGAAACAAGTTTAAGCTTTGCAAGTAAGAGGCCCAAATGCATCAACCTCCCATAAATTTGGGTTTTAAATGATTTTCCGCTTTAGAACACACTACTACAGTAACTTCAGGAAGGATATTTCTTTCCAAGGTGGCTTTGAGATCTGTTTGGTCACTTTCTTGGCAGATGTTTCTCCTGGTCTGCAATGCATAGCAGTTGAGTTAGCCAGTTGATTAGGCCACATATTGGTGTGGGCTTCCATACACAAGCTCGAGGTGCAACTGTTTGAGCAGTAATAACCCACAGAAAAGAAGAATGAATAGCATAAAGCTGAATTTGCTTTCCAATTGGAAATAATTGCAGGTGCGATTTCTAATTATGCGCCAGCAAGGATCCCCATTTTAGGGAGATTTCTAATTTCTTCAAGTTGGTGTGATGCAAAGTTGGTATTTGAAAATTCAGATGGTGGTGGGGGTAGCACATCAGGGTGTGCAGGGAGGCTTGTCCTCTGCAAAAAAAAAAAAAAATTTTACCCTTTTGTTTTTCAGGCATTTTTTTTTTCATTCTTTTGGAATGTAGACTTTCAGGAAGTGTGTGTTTCATAGCAGAACCGCTGGTGTGCAGGTTGTTAGGATATCTTAAGAGATGAACTATGAGCCTAAGTGTTGAACTGAATTAATATCTACATTTGGATTAACTTTCCTTTTTCCTAATATTAGCTACAATCTGTGATGATCAATTCAGTGTCTAGCAGCTCAGGGGTTAAGTTACTGAAGTAAAATCCATTTGGGACTGATTTCTACATGACTATTGTAGAATATCTGAACTGATGATTTCTAAGGACTTTGATATTTTTGTCTGATTTATTTCTGAGTTTCTCCTGACTCACACGACTGCTCTAAGGTGGTATATGAATTCAAACTAGGAGATTAAAAGTCTGCTAATTAGAAGTAGCAAAGGCGTATACAGCTAAACAACAGAGGAAGACATTTTGCTGCAGACTTCCAGAATGGATTGCTACAAAAAGTTTTCAGATTAGTGCTGCTCCTCATCCTCTGTCCATGTCCTTCCTTAAACTGCTTTTGTTTTTATAAGAACTTCAACATGATAATAAGAATCCCATATTTTTTTTGTTATGGAAAAGGAATTCAAGGGAGCTCTCCTGTCATCCTCCTCCCAGTTTGGAGCTCTGAATAATTAACAAGTAAACAGCCTTCTGAATGACATAGAAACTACTGGCAGACTGCATGGAAGTTTGTGGTAGCATAAATTAAAAAGAAAACAAATGGGAGTATAAACCGAGGTCTTTAAGTAAGAAAAGCAATGGTTTAGAAGTCTCTAATAATGTGATGTGAGTAGTAAAGTGCAGTCGTTATGGATCAACAGTCTTCTTGGACACATCGTGGAAAATATAAAATATGTTGTGGGAAAATTAGCCCTCCAGAACACACACCAGCACTATTTTCACATACAAACACAAACCACACACGTACTTTCTTGGAGGCTCTCAATAAAAATCTACCCAAACAGCAGAGACCTTCAAGGCAGAAATACACTCGACCATCACAATACAACACTAATCACGAGACACATAACTCTCCTAAACAGTGTGCCACTCAACCAAAGCCCATAAGGCAAAACAGCATACCCAACACACTAGTCATAGGTGACTCGATAGTGAGGCACACTGTTGTCCCACTCACTAGATTGAATAAGGAGAAAGTAACAGTCAGCTGCCTGTCGGGTGCCAGGATCCACCACATAATGCATGCACTCAGGTCCTTCAACAACAGGTACAAATATGACTCAGTCATTGTACATGTGGGTGTGAATGACCTGAGACGTACCTCACTGGACTACATGAAAAGAGACAAGGAGGAGCTCTCGAATTATACCATCACCCAGAATGATACCACAGTACAAGCAGAAAATGATTGATTTCAATAATTAGCTAAGTTTCTGGTGTCACTCTAAGGGGATCCAGTATCTGTCTGCCTGGGAAGACATGATTGACAGATCTCAATGCTTTGCCAGAGATGGCCTGCATCTGTCACCACTGGGCTTCCGGATACTGGCCAAGGCTCTTGCCACCCCTATAGTGCCTTTTTTAGCCGGTGTTCCAAAGACCAAATTACCACCATAACAGCTACAAACAAATGCAATCTGAGAGTCATGCTGCTCAACACTAGAAGCCTAAATCTCAAAATGCACTCACTCGAAGCACTCCTTAAAATGGAGAACATCGACATTTGTGCTGTAACAGAGACTTGGTTCAAGGCAGCAGAAAGCACCCCTACACTACCAGGCTATAACTCTTTCCACACCTTTCGGCCCAAGAACTTGGACCAAAGCTCCAAAGGCAGTGGTGTTTCCATATTCATAAAGGATGCGCACACCTCCAGACTGGTAGCCCAACATAATGCACCAGAGATATTTCAGGTGCAGCTAACACTGGGTAAGACAGCGATTCAGGTCGTAACCTGCTATAGGTCCCCAACTGTCGGAAAATCCACACTCCACATTCCTAAGCACCCTGGAAAATATTAGGGTCTAGCCTAACACTCTCATACTAAGTGACTTCAACTACCCCTCCATTAACTGGAAAAACTACTCATGTACCAATACACTTGCCCAACATTTCCTGGAGTTCATTAATTCCAATGCCCTGGACCAGCTCGTTCTTACCCCCACTAGAGGTAGCAACATCCTTGACCTAGTCATTACTAACATGGGCGACCGTTGCTCTACACCAATAGTCAGCTCATCCCTGGTTAGAGCTGACCACAAACTAATCACCTTGGAAATCAACATCCCTCCCACACCCGCAAAGGTAACCACCATGAAAAACTTCTCCAAAGCTAACTTTGGGATCCTAAAAACTGAGGTGGCTAACTTCATGGCACCCATGCAAATGCGGAATAGTTGCATGACTGCCGAATCATACACCAATGCACTGTACGAACACATACACAAATACATGGATCTCGCCATACCCAGTAGAACCAAGACACTCTCCTCCAAAAAAAAGGAAGCCAATCTTTTGGTCCCTGCCATAAATAAACTCCAACAGAAGGAAGAAACTGATGCCAAATAAGGTGAAGTCCCAAAACTGGAAAAACTCCCTTATCAGCCTCAAAAAAAGTTAAGATCCCTCATCAAATTCTCTAAAGCTTGCTATGAAAACAGAATTGCAGCAGACAGTAAAGACAACTACAAGGCCTTCTATAGATATGCAAAGAATCTCCACGACAATACCCAGATTTGCTCTGAGCTACTGTGCAATAGTACCTCCTATAACAGATATTGCCAATATACTGGCCGACAGACTCAGTGCCAGCTTTACCCCCCCCCCCCCAAAGGACCAATCACAATACCAGTAGATTGTCAGGCAGCCAGTATTACTGCTGCACAGGTTACAATAGCACTGTCCAAGGTCAAGAATACAGCTTCTATGGGGCCTGACAATATCCCTGGCTGTGTTCTACATGAACTACAGAGTGAACTGGCACCTCACCTGTGTGCCTGTTCAATCACAGCCTCACCTCAGGCTTTGTCCCTACCGAATGGCGCACTGCTACAGTCATCCCTCTGCACAAAGGAGGAATGACTACAGACCATGGGAACAATTGCCCCATTAGCTTGATGAGACTGATATGCAAAGCTATGGAACACATCATCATGGACCTAATAAACAAGGATATAGGGAATCTCCAAACTCTGGATCCCACACAGTTTGGTTTTGTGAAGGGTAGATCATGCCTGCTCATCTTGGTTGACTTTTTTGAGTCAGTCACCAGAGCTGTGGATGAAGGCAAGGTGGTTCATACAGCCTACCATGATCTGGCCAAGGCCTTCAATACCATTCCCCACTCAGGAATCATAGAAAAACTCACTAAGCTAGGCATCAACCCCTGTATCACTAGGTGGGTTGCAAACTGGTTTACAGATAGAACCCACAGTGTAAAAGTAGCTGATGCCAAGAGTGGAGTCCCACAGGGTTCGTTCATGGGTCCTCTCCTGTTTGGTATCAACTTCTCTAAAGTCCAGGCCAACATGAAGGGACTCTGGCTGACAAAGTTCACAGATGATTGCAAGTTGGGAGCTATTATTAACTCCCCAAATGATGTTGACATCCTACAGAATGGCCTCACTGAGTTCAACAACTGGTGTCAGAACCAAGGCCTTAAGCTCAATGCCAAAAAATGTGTTGTTAGCCCCATTGGGAAAAACCCGGCTCCCATGAATTACCACATTGATGGTAGTCCACTGAATGCAGAAGGCATTATAAAAGATCTGGGAACACAGGTTGACAGCAACCTCTCTTTCGATCACCACATTGCCACTGTGGTCAGAAAGTCTTTCTATGTGGCACATCTCATTACTAAGGGTTTTTCATCCAGGAAGAAAGAGGTCATTGTCTCCCTGTACTCTTCCCTCATTAGGCCAGTCATCGAGTACAATGCCCCATTTGTTATGTACCTCACTAGACACCTGCAACAACAGGAGAGGCTGCAAAAGTACCTCACAAAGAGGATCCTAGTCCTTAAAGACTTGTCCTATATGGACTGACTCAAAAAAACTCCAGCTATTCTCTGTCTCATATCACCTACTTAGAGGCAATCTCTGCTTGGCATACAAAGCCATGTTTGACCCAGCTCTGTTAGAAATGCTACATCTAAAGAAATCCCAATCCCTTCACACCACATGCTCCAGAGACCTCAACCTCATTATCACAATCAACAGAACGCACTGGAGGGACAGGTTCATAACCCAGAGACTGCCCATGCTATGGAATAAACTTCCTATCCAATAGAAATCTTGATGAGTGGATGGGAAATAGAAAATTCACCCCGGGGATAACTCCAGTGGTTCTACTTGACAGAGGCACTGGGAACTAAGGTTGGGTGGCACGATATTGGGGTAATCCTATGGCTAGGCTTGTAAAGGCCCCAGGGCCATTAGCCTAGTACACACCTATAGGTTCATAGGTTCATACTAGGCTATCTGCCCAAGGGCATTTATAAGCCTAGCCCATAGTTATGTGGCTTTCGCCACCCCTTTAGTTTGAATAAAAACTATGCCTATCATTTTTCTGTGCCTCTGTCAAGCAGTGACACTGAAGTAATCCCTGGGGTATATCTGCGATCTCCCATCCATTGGTCAAGATTCCTCTTGAACAAGGCCAGCGAGGTGCTCTGCCTCACATGTACCGGGATTTTGTTCCACAGCATAGGGAGTCTCTGGGTGATGAATCTGTCCCTCCAGCACATTCTATTTATAACCGTGTCAAGGTTTAAGTCTCCCGCCCTTGTGGTTCTGAGGAATCTAGATTTTTGAGGTGAAGCATATTCATCAAATCTGGGTTTGACATGGCCTTATATGTCAGGCACAGGTCACCTCTGAGCAAGCGGTATGAGACTGAATAGAGCTGGAGTTCTTTCAGTCGGGCAGCATAAGACATATTTATGAGACCCTTTATCCTTTTGGTGAGGAACTTTTGGGGCCTTTCAAGCTGCAGCAGGTGTCTGGTCAGATACATTCCGAACGGGGCATTGTACTCAATCATAGGTCTAATGAGTGATGAGTACAGGGGGACGATGACCTCCCTTGATCTAGATGTGAATCCCTTCATGATCAGGTGGGCGATATAGAAGGTTTTCCTAACTACTTTAGCAACATGAGTGTCAAGCGAAGGCTACTGTCAACTTGGGTCCCCAGATCCCTGATGACTTTTTCTGTGCTCAGTGGATTGCCACCTATATGGTAGCTAGGGATAACCTTGTTTTTCCCGAAGGGTATGACTATGCATTTTTTGGCGTTTAACTTCAGGCCATGGCTCTGGCACCAGTTATCCATTTCTGTGAGGCCCTTCTGGAGGATATCTGTGTCAGATGTGTTTTCGACTATGGCGCCCAGTTTGCAGTCATCTGCAAACTTTGTCAGCCATAACCCTCCTGTGTTTGCTTGTACTTCAGAAAAGTAGATGCCGAACAAGAGTGGACCCAGGACTGAGCCCTGTGGGACACCACTTGTGACAGGCTTTGAGTCTGACATGGCTCCAGCAACTCTGACCCTGTGGGTTCTGTCACTTAGCCAGTTTGCAACCCATCTTGTGATGTATGGGTTTACATTCAAGCTGATGAGTTTTTCGATGATACCTGAGTGGGGTATTGTGTGAAGGCCTTTGCCAGGTCGAGGTAGGCTGTATGGACTGCCTTTCCCTCATCAATGGCCTTGGTGACTGTCTCGAAAAAGTCAACCAAGTTTAAGAGGCAGGATCTGCCTTTGACAAAGCCAAACTGGGTTGGATCCAAAGTCTGCAAGTTCCTATGTCTTTATTTATGAGTTCCATTATGATCCTCTCCATGGCTTTGCAGATAAGGCTTGTCAAGCTAATGGGGCGGTAATTTCCAGGGTCTGTGGAGGCACCGCCCTTATGAAGTGGGACCACAGTCGCCGTGCGCCACTCCTTGGGTACATATCCTGAGGTGAGGCTAAGATTAAACAGCTGTCCTAACTGTGGGTTTAATTCCTCGTTGAGTTCATGAAGCACACAGCCAGGGACACCATCCGGTCCCATGGATGCTGTGTTTTTGCCTTAGTGAGGGCAGTTCTCACCTGGGCGTTGGAGATGTTTGGGGGCTACAATCCTCTGGAATAGATATCTCTCCTTTTGGGGCGGAGGGTTGCACTGAACCTGTCAGCCAGTATGTTAGCAATGTGTGTAGGTTCAGTAATTTTCACATCATTTTGAACTAATTCTGAGCATATCTGGGAGTTTCCTCCTAGGTTTCTAACATAGCTAAAGAAGGCCTTATGATTGTCTTTAGAGTCCTTGGCGATTTTCTCTCAAAATTTGCCTTGGATGATTTTATGAGAGCTCTTAGATTTTACTTATAATGATCAAAGGTGTCTTACCTTTCAAGGATTTTGCTCTATCTTGTAGTAGCTTCCTCCTTTTGTTGTAGAGCTTGTTTATGGCTGGGGTCCACCAGACTGGACGCTTGCCTTTGGTACAGAGAGTCTTAGTTTTGTTTGGGATTGCCTGATCCATGCAGTCCTGTAGGTGCTGGTAGAAGGCATTTGTAAGTGATTCAGCGGTTTGAGTAATGTTTACCACTGGCTCAGGGGCCTTAAAGGAGACCACACTAGTTTTTAGAAGTGTGAAATCGGCTTTTGAGAAGTTTTTCACTGTGGTCTTTTTGTTTCAGGTGGGGCGGGATGAGGACCTCCAGCGAGATTAGTTTATGATCTGATCTCACCAGTGAGGGGTATACTTCGGTGTTGAACATTTTGATCCCATGTTCGTGATGATGAGATCAAGTATGTTTTCTCCTCTTGTGGGGATGGTGACTAGTTGTTCCATGGCATTTGAGTTTATGAACTCCAGGAATCTTTGGGTTAGAGTGTTCGGGCTTGAGTAGTGTTCCCAGTCTATATTAGGGTAGTTGAAGTCACCTAGTATGATGGTGTTTGGAGATACATTTATCCCCTCCAATGTTTTCAGGAAGGCCATGTGAGGTTCCTGAGTTTGAGAGGGTGGCCTGTAACATGCTACAAATTGCAGAGCAGTCTTGCCTATGGTTAATTGCACCTGGATGGTCTCCGATGCATCGTGCGTTGCCACCAACCTTGAGGTGTGGGTGTCCTTCCTTTATGAATATGGACACCCCCCCCCCCCCATGAACCTATGAATCTAAATGCAGGCACTTCTCTGTGTTGAGAGAAAATACTTTTTTTTGCTACATTTTGTCTGAATTTGGGTGATCAGTTTTACTACTCAGAGACCACAAAGGCCAGATTGGGAATACTAAAATTCTACAAGAAGGTCTGGTGGTTGAACAGTGATCTTTATGTCCAATTTACCACTTTATACTTCTTACATTGTCATGATACACAGAAGTTCCTCTGTGGAAATAGCAGCAGTCAAGTAAAAAGAATGGTGGTTCTGCCACAGAAAGATCCCACAGAAGGAAGGCATAGAACACCAGATGGGAAGGAGACAGCTTCTGACAGAGGCTTAATTGTTAGCAAATTAGAACTTTCAGAGGGCCAAGCCATGGTGGCTGAAATGTTCTTTGCTGCAGTGACTGAGAGGCAAGGAAGTGAAACTAAAGGACTGTGGGAACAACTGCTCTTGGATGGGAGCTAAATGGTTCCATTCATTGATCTTTGGTCACATGACATGGCTGGGACGTTGATACAAGCAATAGAATTGATAAATGTCTCTGGGGCCTCAGAAAGAAAGCACATCATTATCATCATCATCATCACCCATCATCAGCATCCATCCGTCTTTTTCATATTTTACTTGTGGAAAAGGTATTACATCAGCTGTTGCCATCTCTGTGGATTCAGATCCACTGTCTTAGCTTGTTTGACAGTCATGGCTGACTGCAACAGGTCTTTTCTCATGCTCTGTATCCACCGTGTGGCTGGACTGCCTTTCCAAAAAAGTGCTTTGGTAACATTATCCGAGGAGTAATCGGTCAGTAGCATTGGTATTGCTAGAGTATGTCACTAGATATAATTAAAACTGACACAGAGCTCAGGATTGTGACTTCACTGGCAACAGGGATCTACCTAAAAGAATGTGCTATACTTGGATGGTACTCTGCCATTTTCTGGAGGGGAATTAAGGTCACTAATGAAAATTAACTGTTTTAGAATCACAGCTCAGAAAAGCAGTAGGGTAATTCTTTCTTCCTCCTCCAAATATCCTAATATTTGAAGATACTGTGTTACTGAGAAATATGTAATAAGATCAGTAGTAGATGGTTGAAAGCATATATAGAAGAAACATGGATGAGATATAATGGACCATGGCAAAATAACCGTGGAGAATAATCAGTATCATTTGCCCGATGTGATCTTTCTCGTGGATAAGCAAAGTATTGATACTGTAGTACTAGCAGAAAGAAAGCACATGGAGAACCATTACTGGTATATAAACACAATGGGATTCACAATGAGAATTGCAGGGACAGGAGAGAATGAGAGGTATTATAACCCTCCATATAAACAACAAATGAAATCAAGATAATAAATAGGTAACTGAGGAAAAGAAAAGGTGTTGTAGGTCACAACAGAAAGGGTAATTCCAGCACAGTTCAGCCACACTGAATTATTTCTCACAAGTTTGGCAGTTATTGCAGAGGTTTAAGGCTATTCGTTTTTAATAAGCTGCTGCCTGTGGTCTAAGGACTGATTCTGTCAGCTTCCACTTACATTCTATTTGACCTTGAGCAAGTCACTTAAGCAGTGAGTGATTTGGGAGCAACTGAAAAATTGGGCTATGCTCCTCAAAGGTCTCCTTGAACTGTGAGCTTAGTAACTACATATAAAAGAGATAAGAAAATTATAGATGGTGTTCTTAAGAAGATAAAGATATTATAAATGGTGCTGTTTAGAAGATAAAGACATTATAGGTGGTGGTCTTTAGAAGATAAAGACATGGGGGCGGAGCCTAGATGGCCAACTGAGAGCAGTGAATTTTGAGAGCTCCATAATCTAGTATAATAATATAGGACAGTTTTATTATTTTCAAGTTTAAAACGTCAGACATCTATAGATAAACTACTAAACTAAATAAATATCAATTTTGGTGGAAATATACAAAAAATTTCCTGTCAAGTAATTTGGAGATATATTGAGTCACTGAATATGAGCAACTCAAGGAATTCTCATCCAGATGCTGCTTTGAAAAAATAACTGCAATTGATGACATCTACCTTACAGGAACTATCTTTGAAGATGGATGGCCTTAAACATGACTTAATAAACCTCAAATTAAATTCTTCAAAAACAGACTGATACTCTTAAGGAACTATTACAGCAACATCATACAAAAATAACAAATATAGAGACTTCTGTAAATGACATTGAAAGGAGACTCAAAGAGAAAGAATTCCAAAAAGAATTTCTGGTTAAACAGAATACATGGCTGCTTAACAAAATAGATGATTTAGAAAACAGGGAAAGGAGAAACAACATAAGGATCTTTGGTCTGCTTGAAAACACCGAAGGTGAAGACGTTATTTCATTCTTATCAGCCTGGATTCCTGAATTTTTAAACTTGAAAGAGGGACTTTCATTTGGAATTGAAGCACTGAGAAAACCTGCTTCTAACTCAAATACTCCACCTAGATCCATAGTTATAAAATTACTTTCATTGTTGGACAAGGAACTAATATTAAAATCTGCTTAGAGAAAATCACCCTTAAAATACAATCAAAGCCTGATAAGGTTGATAATGATTATTCTTCCAGAATACTAGAATAAAGGAAAAAAGTCTGGCCAATAATAAAACTGCTGAAAAAAATATTAAAGCACAGCTGGCCTTTCCAGTCAAGATAAAAATGTTTTGCCAATGAGATGAGAACTTTTAATGACTTAGAAGAAGCTACTACATTCATCAAAAACAACAACATAGTGTCTATTCCAGAAGAAATGGAATGGATGGCCCCTACTCTTAAAAGAATAAAAGAAACAAATCCTTGGACTGATGCTAGAAAGAAGAAACAAAAAACTGATTCCGAGATAGCTGTCCCAAAAAAATATGTCTTACAACTACATCTCTCAAAGTATCAACTGATGTGGTACATCACTTGTCATCTGTTTTTATTTTAAAAAAAGGAGGGTTCCTTTAACAACTGAGAAACAGTAATGATTTATTCAGAATGTACAAAGAGTCCAATAATTATTCACAAACAAAGGTAGGTCAAGATGGGTTACTGTTTATAGCAAGCTCAGATGCTCATAAGCCTAGTACTTATACAGCAGGAACTTCTTATTGTAACATTTGTTAATGTCTGTTATGTACTTCACAGATAAAGATTCTAGTTGTCTACTGATGTACTGTGTTCTTCATATGTAAATATGTTGTAAGTAATTGCTATGTTCAATTGTTAATCGCTATGTAATCCAATATAACTACTGTCTGTTTATTTTAACTGTGGAGCTTTTCTCCCTGGGACTCCGCTGAAAATGGACCTACGTCCAGTCGGACACTCCCGGTCAACAAATGTAAATAAAATAAATAATATAATATTTACATTATATATAAGCCAAACAAAGCAACATATAACATAAACATAGACATTTCTATTCCCCTTCTTGAACTCAATGAATACCTATCTTGTTAATTTTTCATTGTTTTTACTTATAATAATTTAAGTAATTAATTAACTAATTCAACAAGGTATGATTCATCAAAGTTCTGACTCAAATGTAACAAATTAACATCATATATAATAGCAATAACGAGTGCTTTGAAAAAAAATGCTGTCATGGAGACATGCCTTCTTCAGTTAAAGTATGATTTAGAAATGTCATGTATATCCTGGTTGAATAATAGTAACACGCTCATAGTTCAAATGTCATCATTATTCTGTCTAAATATAGTTAATATCAATTATGGCAGGTATCACAGCTACAAGTGCTGTTTGATCAGTCCTGATATGGCGTGCATGGATGCAGCTGTGTCTGGCAGCTAGAACAAATATCATTATTATTCTGTCTAAACACAGTTAATATCAATTATGGCAGGTACCATAGCTTCGAGTGCTGTTTGATCAATCCTGATATGGTGTGCGTGGATGCAGCCGGTTCTGGCATCTAGTACAAATGTCATTATTATTTTGTCTAAACATAGTTAATATCAATTATGGCAGGTATCATAGCTTTGAGTGCTGTTTGATTAAGCCTGACATGGTGTGTGTGGATGCAGCTGTGTCTGGCATCTAGTACAAATGTCATTATTATTCTGTCTAAACATAGTTAATATCAATTATGGCAGGTATCATAGCTTCGATTGCTGTTTGATTAAGCCTGACATGGTGTGTGTGGATACAGCTGTGTCTGGCAGCTGTTGTATGTTGCCATTTTCATCTCTGGGAAGCTGTGGGTTGCGGCTTGTGATCGAGGTTTACGGATGCTTATGTATTAGGAAGAGACATTTGGTGTTTTAGCCTGGATCCAAGGGAAGGGGGTGGATAAAACTGTGATTTGGGAGATTTTGGAAGGGAATAGTTTGTTTATACATCTGCTGAGTGACAGGTGGAAAGGCTGGAAGAATGTGTTATCTCTTGTTGTGGCGGCTTGTTGGGAGTTTTTTTTTATCTGTTTGCTCTCCATTCTTTTCCTGGCTGCTGCTTCGCTGAAAGAGAGAGAATTTAGCCTTGAAATGCAGTGAATTGAAGCTTTGCTTCAGGTGCATCGCGAGCCTCTGGTATGCAGTACACAGACACACTAACAGAAACAGATGCTCCCAGGTTGCTATGGTAACAGAGACAGATAACGGTGACAATAATGCTTAACAGCTCTGTGGAGCCTCTGAGATGATTCTCAGCAATGAAGTTTTTGTTTAAAAAAAAAAAAAAATATATATATATATATATATATATATATATATATATAAAATAAAAGGACTGTTTTAAACCACATGTACACATATTGATGGTCTCCCAACACTTTGTTTAGCTCATTAAGTTGATTCTTGATAAAAAAAATAAAATAAGCGCAATTTTATATTTAAAATGTATTTTGGTCCAAACACATTAAGGACTTACATAAGAGTGGAAGTCTGAGTTGTGAAAGACTTAAGCACTTGGTCTTGTGCAGTACCCTTTGCAGTGGGCTGGGAGGTGAGCTTGCTGGGATGTGTTGCCATATGGGGATAGCTGATTCAAGGGCTGTTTGGGGTTGCCGGAAAGTGCTAGAGAGTCATCAGATTTCCTTCTTGGAAATATCTGTTATAATGGAAGGTGTGTTGAGTAGTTCACTGGCAGAGTGGCCACTGCATGGAACAGGTTGGTAAAATGGAACAGGACAAATATTGGTTTGGATATTTTAAGAACAGCCTGGAAACACACCACATGAACTAGTGAATGGTATTCTGGCAAACTGGATGGGCATTGTTGCCCGTGCTTGAAGTACTGATATGTGTGTATGTAAGGATGGAAATATACTTATAACAAATAATAAACTATGAAGAGTCTCATAATTTAAAGTTTATGGACTGTATAGACATGCTTGGAAGGAGCTAATAATAAGAATAAGCATTACAGCTTGTGGTCTCTCAAATAACTAAGCAACAGCCAAAAAAAAAAATAGTTATGTAATGTATGATTTTAGTAAATCTAGACATAAAATCGTCATATAAACTATATAATCCTCATATAAGATGAAGCAGTCTGCTGAATTTAGATATTAAGGCAGGATTTAATAACATGGGCTTGTGTATAACAACACTACTGTCTTAACTGGTCATAAATGACATACACTACATTGAACATCAAGGGGAAGCACAATGATTTTCTTATATACGCAAATGTGCATAACAAGTCATATAATTGCTTTAACTTGAATTGTAGTTTTTGTAAGCCATCTTGACTATACATAATACTTAAGGGGTTATCAAGGTAACTAATGTTTTATACATGACATCAAACTGACAAAGTTGTTCAAGAAAAACAATAGAAGCTTGAACTTGAAATGACACAGAATGTTAACAATCATGTTCTGAACAAATAGTATTAAATTAACAATAGACACTCAGTTTAACCTTTACTGATTATACAAAATAGAATGCTGCCATTTAAATCTAAAAACTTTCAGTATATGCCATAAAATGGAAATTTATAAATATGGTAAGGGAATTTGTAATCATTAATCACAATAAGTGAATTTTTTGTTTTTAATCTATAATTTCACTCATTTTATAATGAGAAATGACAGATATGAAAGTCCTTATGAGTAGGAAATGTGGGCAAGAGGGATGCACTGATAATTAAAATGCACTAACTTTCATCAGTGTTTACATAAAACAAACTTGATGCTTTAAGTATGTTTAGACTGAAACATGGCTAAAGCCCACCATCAAAGACAATGAAATCACCCCTCCTGGGTATAACATCATTAGACTAGATCGTACAACAAAAAAGGGTGGAGGGGTAGCTATTCTCCATAAAACACATATGCAAATTAGTATTATAGACCAGACTTTCAGCCTTGACAACAATGCTGAAATTATCAGCTCTAAACTTCAAATCAACAGTACTAAAGCCTTAAATATCATATGTATTTACCTTCCCCCAGGGAATAACATTGACGCACTTGAATGCATCCTTAGTTCACTCTCCATCTATCTCCCTCAAGAAACACAAGTCCTAGGTGACTTCAACATAGTCTGGTTTTCCTGTAATAGTACAAATCCTACCTCCCACATAAACCTCTATGGCTTTACACAACTTATAAACAGTGCTACCAGAACTAATAATACCAACAATAATGAAACCATCTTAGACTGGATTCTTACAAACACTCCTCAACAAACCTACCAATCAGGTACTCTCCCTGATGATCTCAGTGACCACTCACTTACTTATGTCATTAGGCATAAAACCAACCTAGTTTTACCTACCACGTACAGGACACTACGTTCAAAAAAGCATTTTAACCCTGAATAATTTCTAGCTGTATTAATACAATGTAATTGGTCCCCACTAAAATATCTCCCTCTTAATGAAGCAGTAGAATATTTTAATTCCACATTCTTATCAATCCTAGATCTTCATGCCCCAAGTTGCATTATTAGAACCAAAACTAAAGCAGCACCATGGCTGACCAATAATACTAGGAAAAAAATATCCCTCAGAAACAAATCTTGGGCTAAATGGCGTACAACTAAGACTCTAACTGACCACCAAAACTTCAAAGAGCTTAGAAACAGTACAAAAAAAGCCATCCTACTAGACAAAAATAACTATTATCTTCTATTACAACACACCTCCAAAAAAGAACCCAAAAAATTCTGGACCAGTATTAATAATCTCTTATCCTCAGGACAATCTATCACACCCAACCCCCAGGGCTGCAACCCAAAGAATCCCACACAAACAGCTAACGATTTAATTCATTCTTCACTAATACTATCCAATCTCTTGCCAGTCACCTATTTCCTGACACCTCTAAGCTCCTCTTACCTACTCTAAGCCTACCTCCTTCCTTTCACTTACAACCTGTATCTACCTCCTATATCTTATCACTGCTCCAAAAACTCAAACCTACCACTCCTTCTGCAGACAAACTTCCTGCAGAATTCTTACAAATAGGTGCCAAAGCTATTGCCTATCCCATTTCTATTCTGATTAATAGATCCTTAAAGGAAGGTATTTTCCCCTCTATATGGAAGATATCACACATCATCCCACTTCACAAAGGAGGTAAATCAAATGACTTCTCTAACTTTCGTCCTATAGCACTCCTATCACCTATAGTTAAATCACAGAAAAATGTATCCATAAGCAAATTCTAAGCCACCTTCTGCATAATAACCTACTTGCAAACTGTCAACATGGATTTAGACCTTCCCGCAGTACGACCACAGCCCTACTCTCCTTTACCAACTCTATCAACTATAACCGTAACAATAACAACCTATCATCCTCTATCTTTGTTGACTTATCTAAAGCTTTCGACATGGTAAACCATAAACTTCTTCTGCACATACTAAAATCTTTCTCACTTGATCCCCCTTCTTTAACTTGGTTTACATCTTACCTAGAAAACCGCCAACAGGCAGTTCTCTGGAAAAATGCACTATCCAATCTACTCCCTACATCTCTAGGTGTACCTCAAGGCTCTATCTTGGGTCCCCTTCTATTTTCCATCTTTATTAATGACCTCCAATTAGCTATCCCATATACCACCTGTATACAATATGCAGACGATTCTACTATTATCTGTACCGCTAATTCACAAACTGAACTACACTCTATTACTCAAAAAGATTTTAACACTGTTGAACAATGGTTCTCTGATCGTTGTCTACTCCTTAACCCCAAGAAAACTAAACTGCTATTGTTCTCACGTACTCGTAGATCTGCCACACTAAACTTTACTCTCTCTTCCATTGATTGCACTCTCATCTCTCCTAAAACAACAACTAAACTATTAGGCATAACCATTGACAATAATCTCAGCTTTGAGACTCACATCAATAGCACAATAAAATTAGTTAATAAAAAAAATCGGATCCCTTTATAGAATCAAACCCTTCCTTTCACTGGAAGCAAGGACCACCTTAGCCAGATCACACCTTATCTCTACACTACTATATGCCTCCCCCATATACATTAATCTCTCCAAAAACAACCTTAAGAAACTAGCAACTTCCTACCATTATATTGCTCGATTTGCAACTGGATCCTCATTTAAAACCCACCACTGCCTGAACCTAAGAAAACTAGGCTGGTTGGAACTTCAGAACCAACTCACACTTCAGCAGCTCTTTTTTTTCAAAACAGGTTTATTGTTTTAACATATAAGAGAAATATCATAACAATTTTATACAAGTAATTAAAAATAGGTATTATTATAATATTCAACAAAACAACTAAAGTATTTACAAAGACATCTACTACAATCAGATCAATTAATTAAACTAAAATACCATGCTATTGAAATTAAAATTTTTTTAACAAATTTTGTAAATTATCCCATACAATAAAATAAGATGTTTTTCTATTTGTTCTAGTCCTAATTGTGTTTATTTCCATATGGCACACTATATTCATAACATTTTAAATTCATTGAACGAAGGAGGTGTATCTGAAATCCAATTTCTAGTTATTATTTTCCTAGCCACTGCTAGAATAGACCATAACAAGGGAAGCTTAACCTTTTAACACTTTGAGGTACAGGTGTGTTGAATAATATAAGAGATTTAGAAATAATGAAATTATCTGTAAAAGAGCCTGCAAAAATTCATTAATTGACTTCCAGTATTCTTTCAATTTTATACAGTCATAAAACATATGAGCCCAGTCAGCATTAATTTCTACATTACATCTCTTACATAGATTATCTTTATTATTTATTTTATTCATCATCAAAGGTGTATATAAAGATCTATGTAAAAATTTCCATGTATAAAGTCTCCAGACAATGGAAGACGTAGTTCTATAAGCAGATTCCAATATATATTGTTTATCTTGTTGATTTGGTGGGTCCCCATTAATAGAAGTGAAATAATTCCAGTATGAATCTACACTGTAAAAAGTTTCTTGTCTGATAACTTTATGTATATATGAAAGTTTACCTTTATCAGAAACGTTATGTTGTAAATTTAATATCAAGTAATCAATCAGTGTTGGAATAGATTCTTTAACAGTTATAGACATTAAATCTATTTTATTAATGAGATGTTGTCTAAAGGTCTGAACCTCTAACCAGCAAGTTTCTCTTAGATCAAATTCTTGTTTTAAGAAATCTAGATTTTTAACTTTATTATCAGATATCAACTGATACCAGTACTTTAGATCATTATCTACAGCTAAATGAGTTCCTTCAGAAGTAGATGACAAAAGCATACCCTGAGTATACATTATAGGAAATACAATAAAATTCCATTCCCTATACTTAGGGTGCATGAATATAAAGTTACGATAACTAATAATAATATTTAATGGGTAACAAACCATATGTTTAGGTGTAATAGGTGAAGTACAAAATTCCTTTAGTAACCATAACATGGAGTTATTTACAATCATATTTTTATGTGTTAAGGAGATTTTCATGAAGTGTATACTAATTAGCTCCCAATAATCTTTCCATTTTGTGACATATGACTGATCTATTAATAAAGTAATAACTTTTACAATAGAAGAGATAGTATATAAATTAAAGTCTGGAAAAGAAATACCCCCTTGAGACCAGCTATTAGTATGTTTCTTTAATGCAATCTTAGGTCTATTAGGTGCCCATAAGAAATTTAACATTAGTGTGTTCAGTTTCTTGATAATTATTTTTGTAGGTGGAAGTATTATTGATTGTATTAAGTATAAAATCTTGGGGAATATTATCATTTTAATAATTGTAAGTCTCTCCTCCATAGTAAAAAACATATTATTCCAGGTATTAAAAAAAAATTGTATATTAAGAAAACAGGTATTATAATTATTATATATAATAGATTTAATATCTTTAGATAGTATTATACCTAAATAAGTTATCTGACCTGAATTGGGTACATATTTAGTAAAATCACTAATGAGAATATTTTTCGTGTATATATAGGTAGTATTTTAGTTTTTTCTTCATTGAATATTAAACCAGAAATACTTTTAAAATTCATCATGTTGTCAAATAAAGACTGTATAGAAGAATTAGATCCTGCTGATGTAATTAGAACATCATCTGCAAAAAGTTGAATTTTGGATGTTGTATTTTCATCTATTTCAAAACCCTCTATGTCAGTACTGTTTCTGATCAAATTAGCCCAAGGCTCCATTACTAAAGTGAATAATAGTGGAGAAAGTGGACATCCTTGTTTTGTACCTTTAAGAATGGGTATTTTTTGTGAAACATATGTTCCTACCTTAATATAAGCCAATGTTCCTTTGTATAAATGTTCAATTAGATTTACAAATGCATCCGAGAAGTTTGTGCACTTCATTAAGGTAAACAGATAGTCCCAACTTACTGAATCAAATGCTGAACTTATATCAAGACTAATAAGTGTTAAATCTTTCTTTTTCCTATTTGCAAAATCTATTAATGTTAAAGTTCTTCTTATATTATCAAAAGTATTTCTATTTACAATGAAGCCTGTCTGATCTATATCTATAATGCCGGGAATGATTGTCTTCAATCTATCAGCAAAGATATTCATAAACATTTTATAATGGGCCGATATGAAGAACATCTAGTTGGATCTTTATTAGGTTTTAAAATTGGCGAAATAAATGTATATTGCCAAGATGGGGGGGTTATTAACTCAGTTTGGGCCAAAATAAAAACCTTATGTATTAATGAATATGTATTTTTAGAAAGGATTTTATATATCTCTGGTATAATACCATCATTACCCGGTGCTTTGTTTGATTTAAGCTTATTTATTTGTGTAATAACTTCTGTATATGAAATACTCTTGTCCAATAGTTTAATCTGTTGTTTATTAAGCTTTTTATTCATATTTGTGGTTATAAACTCCTTTATTTTATCTTTAGGTTCCATGTTAATATTATTATGGTTAATTTTGTGAAAGTGATTTCTAAATTCATCTAGTATTTCTGGTATACTAGAAACATTCTTCTTTTTCCTTAGAGAAAAGATTTCTTTGATATGGTTTTGTTTATTCAACCTTTTTGTTTTATTTTTAAGTCTATGTAAGTATTTGGGGCTTATTGAATAAGACAAAACTTGTATTCTCTAAAGTTATTTTAACTTTATGAGTTAAAATTTCTTTGTATTTCTCATTTAGTTTGTTTATTTCTTCAATAACTTTCTTGTCCATAATATTTTCTTTATTATTATGTTTATAAGAGTCTAATTTACTTTGAATATCTAACAATTCCTTATCCCAAGATTTCCTTTTATTATTATACCATCTGATACTTTGTCCATATAGATATGATTTTAAGGCATCCCAAACATAAACAATGGAGACTTCAGGAGTGTTATTTATGTCTAAAAAATGTTTTACTTCTGAAAGTATATATTCTTTATAGTCTTTTAGTTGAGTTAAGTATGCTGGTATCCTTTTGATCTGAACATTATGAGTATTTTTATCATGAATTCAAAAACAATTGAATTATGATCAGATATAGGACATGAAATGATTTTGGAATTAATTAAATCTGTTACCATCTGGTTAGAAATAAAGACCCTATCTATTTAAAGTTTTGTATCTGTTAGAAAAAAAGGTGTATGGTAATGATTTTGAATCTATCTGATTATTAATATCATTCAAATGATAAGAATTAGCAAAATCCTTTAAATGTTTTGCATTAGATGTAATTCTTCTCTTTCCTATAGTGGTAGTATCACTTTCATGTAGTATACAATTAAAGTCACCAGCTAAAATAATATCTCCTATAGAGAATGATATGATCTTATCAAGATGATGTTTCACTGTATTAATACCAATTCCAGGTATCCAATATACATTAATTAAAGTGTAAGTCTTCCCATTAATTTGTATTGTAACCATACAAAACATTCCTTTGTCATCCTGATAAGACTTAATGGTTTTAGGAATGGGCATACTTTTATTCCATAAAATAGCCACTCCTCTTTTTTTCTGAGTGTGCTCTGAACTAACCAATACTGTATATTTGTTTGTGGCTAGTTTATCAATATCTTTTTTCAAGAGATGGGTTTCTTGTAGGAAGATTAAGTTGGCCTTATGTAAATTAATGCATCTTATTAGGCTTGCCCTTTTACATGGATTATTCAATCCATTAATGTTTAAAGAAATTCCTTTTAAAGATGTCATTTGGCATTTTTAAAACTTAAGAATCTTATGATCAAAATAACAAATAACAAGATAAGTAATGTTACATCTCCTCCTTTAGGTGTACCTTTAAATATAGCTGTATTTATTGAATCTCTTATGAGATTTCGTATAGGATTCAATTTTGTTTGTAGTGACAATGAATGTACAAAATATATTGTGGATGTCAAAACTATATACAAATAACAATGAACAAGTGAAAATAATGTAAGGATTAAACCTTGCATCCAGCCTGGAGTTGTAAACTCCAACTTAGAGTAGTATTTACCACTCAAGTTAACCCCTACCCTAAGCAGCAGTACGTCAGCTACCACCTTATCAATTTAATACTAGTTATATTTAACTGAAGTTAACAGTTTTCAATTCAATTATCTAGCAAGACAAGACTACACATTTGGTAAAACAGCATCATATAAACTAAAATAAACCTTTTTTTAAAAAAAACTGTTCATACTACTATATACATCCATGTAATATAAAACACTTGTATTCAAATAGCATTCAAATAATCTTGATGTTAGAAATCAAGAGGAGAGAAAAATAGGTTCTAACATTCATTTAAATCAAAAACTTTGGCTAATATGATTCAGACATTACATATATTAGGATGCATCTAATTTCTGTCATGTGAATACAGTTAACAGCTTCCAAAAAAAAACCTTGAATTGCTTGTATATGAGCATTTACTCAAACTCATTATTGCCAATAGAATAAAATATTGTATTCATAGAAATTGTTATAAATCATACTTCATAGTTAAGCAGATTCTCAGAAACATTTATATACATATCCACATACACACACATACACACACACACACACACACACACACACACACACATACACATGCACATACACACACACACACACACACACACACACACACACACACACACACACACACACACATACACACACACACACACACACACACACACATATATATATATATATATATATATATATATATATATATATATATATATATATGATCTCACTGAGTTGTATCTTTACTGAGCACCATCTTACATTGCTGTCCCTTCAATAAATCTGTCTGCTTTATACAAAATAATGCACAGCAAACACATTTTAGTAACCAGATTTTACAAACATGCTATACTACTGCTTTAAAATATATCACATGACAATTTCTTCCAGTATAGAGTTATAAAATTATTTATGCTTGTCAATCAGATGAATTAAATGAGTTATAGTAATGTATATGTTTGGGACATAGGTTTTAATACATATTATTAATCTGCTATTCCTGTATCTGTGATGTGTCAGTGTGATATCTAGGTCAAAGGTGAGACCAGCTGCTTTCAGCTTCTCTGTGAGAATTCTGAGAGTTGAAGCTTTTGAAGTAGCTCATGGACACTGTGCATGAGACAGCCCACATCCCAGATTGTCTCTCTTAACATTTTGGCGGAAACTTATTAAAACTAGTGACAAACATTCATTTAGCAGTGTAAATGCATCTAAACATGACAAAACCTTCACAATGCATTCTACAGGTTATTACAGACTCTATGTAAGTGAAATCAAGCCCAAAATTATTAATAAGTAACAAAACTCAACATTTTTGTCCCAACTCAACTCCTATGCGAATCTTATTATTTACTGTGTCTATATGATCAAAAGTATTTCTATATATTAATAAAGAAAAGAAAAAGAGAGTAGAAAGTAAAAGGGTGTAAGGCAGAAATAAAAAAATGTAAGAGAAAGCTATAAGAAGTATATACAATAGAATATTACTTACTGTTTATATTAATAGAGTTAAAAATAAAACATATTATTTACTATTATTTAGTTCTAATTATTATTAGTTAAAGCATGGCAGATTATTAAGCATGACAGATTATTTACAAACAAGCATAAGCAGTGTAATCAAGAAAGTATAATTAGGTAGTGTCATTCCTGTATCTGTGATGTGTCAGTGTGATATCTAGGTCAAAGGTGAGACTAGCTGCTTTCAGCTTCTCTGTGAGAATTCTGAGAGTTGAAGCTTTTGAAGTAGCTCATGGACACTGTGCATGAGACAGCCCACATCCCAGATTGTCTCTCTTAACATTTTGGCGGGAAACTTATTAAAAACTAGTGACAAACATTCATTTAGCAGTGTAAATGCATCTAAACATGACAAAACCTTCACAATGCATTCTACAGGTTATTACAGACTCTATGTAAGTGAAATCGAGCCCAAAACTCAACATTTTTGTCCCAACTCAACTCCTATGCAAATCTTATTATTTACTGTGTCTATATGATCAAAAGCATTTCTATATATTAATAAAGAAAAGAAAAGAGAGTAGAAAGTAAAAGGGTGTAAGGCAGAAATAAAAAAAATGTAAGAGAAAGCTATAAGAAGTATATACAATAGAATGTTACTTACTGTTTATATTAATAGAGTTAAAAATAAAACATATTATTTACTATTATTTAGTTCTAATTATTATTAGTTAAAGCATGACAGATTATTTACAAACAAGCATAAGCAGTGTAATCAAGAAAGTATAATTAGGAATAGCATTTGAAGAACATATAAACTTTTAAAGGAATAAAAATGTATCAAATTACTGACCTTATTTTTCCTCTTCAGAAAGAGAAACAAGTTAAATCACAGCTTGCCATTAAATCTCCAGATATTTTGACTAGTTATGAAACAAAACGTTTCTTTGCACACAGAGAATAACTTTGATTAAATCTTTTTCAAAATATTTGTTGCTTCTTGGAAATGCAGGAACTATATTTAAAAAGATTAATAATAAAATAAAATGATGAGAGGAAAGAAAAAAACATAGTACAAATCATTTGTTTTTTAGTCTCTTCTTCTTCTCTGAAGTTTTCCACGAAGTTTCAGTTGCCAGTCTCTTTAACGAAGGACTAGCCCATTCCATTTCTTCTATTTTTTCCAAAATCTTATATTTTTTGATAAACAGTAAAGCAGAGTCTAAGTCATCGAAAATTTTAGGACCATCAGGAAGGAAGATTTTAAGCTTGGCAGGAAACAGAAGGTATGTTTTAAACTGTGCTTTTTTAAGCTCCCTTATTAGTGGCAGAAAAACTTTTCTTTTAGCTAATACCATGGAAGAATAGTCATTGTCAAAATGCACAGTTGTTTTATTAATCTTAACAGGAGCTTTAGCCCAAGCAGATTTAAGAACCATCTCTTTATCAAAAGATGATAGAAATCTAACTATAACTGATCTAGGATAGTTTTTGTTTGAGTTAGTATTAACTATAGATCTATGTGCTCTTTCAATGCCAAAAGAGAATGCTTCTGGTAAATCTAAAGTTTTAGGGAGCCATGTTGTTAAAAAAGAAGTAATATTGTTACCTTCAATATTTTCTGGCAGTCCAAAAATCCTAATGTTATTGCGCCTAGATCTATTTTTCAGGTCATCCAGCTTTGTTTGTAAATGTGTATTTTGTTTCAGCAGAAACTCAATGTTGATTTCCTCTTCTTGTATTCTATTTTCCATGTCATTCACAGCTTCTTCTATGCCTGTCATCTGGATCTTCTGTTGTTGCAGGTCCATATGTAACAAGTCTATTTGTTTTGTAGTTTTTCTATGAAAGTGTCTATTTTAGTATCCATTTTATCCATCTTAGCAGTAAGTTGCTGGACTATAATTATCAGAGAGTGAAGTTCTTTCTTGATGCTGGAGTCTTGAGAATTTGTCTTACTGGAACTCATTTCAGACTGATAAACTGACAGGAAAATTTCCAAAGTAATTTCTGACAGGAATATTATTAAGATTTCCTTTCTTTTTTAGATATAGTTCAAGAACTATATAAAGCAAACATATTTAGAAAGAAAATTACTTCAAAAATTATTTTTTTAAGTAATTAATTCCTGTCAATGTAATGAAATTGGTGGAGCTGAAGAAATCTGCTGCTATCCTGTGTTCATCCTTCACACTTCAGCAGCTCTTAATAGCTCACAAAATCCTTTACCAACCAACTAAAACACCTATACTCTCTAGCCTCATTTCACCTTACAACAACCTGAAGCATCTACGTTCTTCCAACAAACTAATGATTAATACAACCAAACCCAATAACTTTGCATGTGATTGTCTTTTTTCCAACTCAGTTGGCAAAATGTGGAAAAAATTACCCTCTGTTATCCTGTCTTTGTCCTCCCTTCCACTTTTCAAAAAGCAGCTGAAAACTCATCTCAATAAACACTGGCTTTGCTCCAGTACCAACCCAGATTAACTTCCTTTTTTACCTCCCTGTCCTCTCTTCCTCCTAAATTCCTGCAATCTCTGCTCCTTATAGCCTTGTTAGCTCTCCCTTAATGACATGCACACAGTCTTATGAAATACTCCTTGGAAAAAAAAAATCTATAAGTTTTCTTTCTCAAGACATTTGCCTATTTTACTTTGTATTTACCATGACTTTGTATGTAATATTTATATTAATTAGCCCTCATTTTATGCCTTACTATTTGAATTGTCTATCTTCATATAATGTGTTTAATTACTGGAGCTTTTCTCCCCGGGCCTCTACTGAAAATGGACATATATCCAGCTAGACTAGCCCGGTCAACAAATGTAAAATAAAATAAAAATAAATAAATAAAAAATAAAGTTAGCAACAAAGAGAGTGATTACGTAAATGCTGGCAAACAATGAAATATAACTTCTGATATGTCCAGTAACAAACATTGTATTATAAACATTAGGTATAAATATTATTACCATCTTATACCATACAGTATAAGAAGGAATCAGTACTGCAAACTAAACAAGGATATACATTTTGAGCCTCAAGAGCAGGGTCAGTCCACCCAGGCATTCTACTTGTATGTTTTATGAGAGTGAAGCTATTACATTAGCAGTATTTCTTAGTAGTTCTCAGCGTGCTAATAAAACTGACTGTTGTAGCCTTGTGTCCTCCCCCCGTACTAGTACAGTAATCCTAACTGTCCAGTAGACAGTATACATTTAATTCAGATCCCTGTGACTAAATTAACCATCAAGCAGCCCTCTCAGTTCTTTCTGCCTTAGTTTGTATCACTTGGAGGATCACCTGCTTATTTGCATCTCTATCATTGCTAATGTATCTCCCTACTCTAATCTGTGCACAAACTGGTTACTAATCAGCAAGTCAATGTGAAGACACACTCCCAACCTTAATAAACTTTGCTGTCTCTTCTCTCCTTCACCTTACAGGTAGTTTGAATTATTACTTACCCTCTCTGAGGCCTTCATTGATTTCCACTGATTGCCTCTCTGGTTTTTCTGCATTTCACCTGGTTTACACCCCTTGTGCTATCTCCCTCCCCCACTGCTAAGTCTATATTAGACTCCTGCTGAGCATGGAGCCATCATTAAATTTCTAGTCTCACACCAGGACACAAGTGCTCTTCAGCAATTACATTCTGCTTGCTGGTAAGCCATTAGGCCTCAGGAATTTGTTTATAAAGTGTTCAGATTTGTAAAGTAATACTTACTTTTTGCTGTATTTGGATCTATACAACTAGTATTCATTTTCTGACTCCTGACTACTGATCTGTTATTTGTTTATTTAACTGGTTGATTCTGACATTCAGGAATTGTGTTTTTACTGACACTATCACTGCAGCTATATTGTCTCTATGCTACTATGATGTACTAAAACTGCAGTTATAACTGTAATGTAAATCTAATTGACTTAGTGTTGGAGTTAGAAACAGTATTTACTGATTTAGCACTACAGTTGTCTCTGCTGCTGATTCCGATGTGCTGTTAAGTGCTCATTTTCCTTGTTCTTGTATGCACAGGATAATTGGCTGATAAATGTATTGTGCATGATTTATTAACCTGTTTCCAAACTAAGTTATGGCACTGTGATGTGGTTACTGTTGAAGCACTCTCAAACTGTAGCAGTAGCATCTATTCTCCTGCTTTATCCACACTATCCTCAGATTTGTATCTTTTACACCCTCCTGTCTCCTCATTACTTCCTTTGACCTGTCTTTGTCTCCTTCTACTAACTTCATCCTCTCTTTTTTTCCCTCTCTCTCTTCAGAGCACACTCAAGCAAATCTGCAGTCTGCGGCTACCACCCCACCCATACAGTATAAGAAGGAATCAGTACTGCAAACTAAACAAGGATATTCATTTTGAGCCTCAAGAGCAAGTTCAGTCCACCCAGGCATTCTACTTGTATGTTTTATGAGAGTAAAGCTATTACATTAGCAGTATTTCTTAGTAGTTCTCAGCTTGCTAATAAAACTGGCTGTTGTAGCCTTGTGTGCCCCCCCAGCTAGTACAGTAATCCTAATTGTCCAATAGACAGTATACATTTAATTCAGATCCCTGTGACTAAATTAACCATCAAGCAGCCCTCTCAGTGCTTTCTGCCTTAGTTTGTATCTCTTGGAGGCCCACCTGTTTATTTGCATCTCTATACATTCCCCTTCATTGCTAATGTATCTCCCTACTCTAATCTGTGCACAAACTGGTTACTAATCAGCAAGTCAATGTAAAGACACACTCCTAACCTTAATAAACTTTGCTGTCTCTTCTCTCCTTGACTTTACAGGTAGTTTGAATTATTACTTACCCCCTCTGAGGCCTTCACTGATTTCCACTGATTGCCTCTCTGTTTTTTCTGCATTTCACCTGGTTTACACCCCCTGTGCTATCTCTCTCCCCCAGTACTAAGTCTATATTAGACTCCTGCTGAGCATGGAGCCATCATTAAATTTCTAGTCTCCCACCAGGACACAAGTGCTCTTCAGCAATTACATTCTGCTTGCTGGTAGGCCATTAGACCTCAGGAATGTGTTTAAAGTGTTCAGATTTTAAAGTAATACTTACTTTTTACTCTTGTCTTGGTGGGCTCTGCCCCGCTCTGTTCGCCCTTGCTAACAATCGGTCTCTCTCCGCTCCCCTGCCCTGCCCCTTATTCCCTCCCGCCCTCACTACCTCTACATTTATACTAATAACAGCCACACCCACAGCTCACCCTCACATCACCTCCACCAATCACAGCTCTTCAAGTCATATCACATTATACCACACCAACTTGCTGTACACAAAATACTCCCAATCACTCTCATTTCCACTAGACATTTTTTACATCACCCACAATACTTCCCCATCCACATATAGTGCAACCCTATAATTCCTGTTCAGACTCCCCACCTAGAACCAACTTAAACTTTATAACCATGACTATCACACAACTAAGTCTAGTCTGTCTTCTCATAATTCTTTACAACACCACAAGTTATCACTCCAGCAATATCCCTAAACTTAGTAGCACAACACTACATTATGCACTCTCGTCTACAGACACCACACATTATAATAATATCTGCCCACAGTTATTCAAGAACTACATAACGGACCAATTCAGAACTAAACACATATGCTCTCATTCCTACTCCAAAAAACACAATACTTTCTCACACTCCTCACCAAACTCCAACATCTGTATCACCATTTTAACACCAGGCTCACCATAAGTGGGGATATCCACCCCAACCAGGCCCAAATCCATCCTGTCCAACACAAACTGCTCCAACACAAATGTCAGAACATAACACCCCCACTTTCTTCATCCCTGGGCAAATCAACAACAGCAGCAAAACCAACCATCTTTTAATGCTAAATATTAATATTAGAAGTATCAAAAATAAAACACCTGAACTCCAGGCCACAATAGCACACTACTCCCCAGACATAGTTGCTTTAACAGAAACCTGGCTAAATAAAAACATAGCTATCTCAGAAGTTCTCCCTATCAGCTACAATATCATTAGACAAAACAGACCACTTCATAAAGGGGATGGAACTGCCTTACTGTACAAGTCCAACTTAACTGTCCATCAATTACCAAACTCCTACCCCTTCCCCAATAATTGGGACATACTTATCTCACAACTTCAACTTCACCCTAAAAAGGTCATCACCACAATTGTGATCTATATTCCACCTGGTAATACACCTGCTAGCCTTGAAGACTTCTTATCCTGGTGTTCTTCCACATACTCACAAGAAACCCTTATTCTGGGGGACTTCAACCTAGATTGGTTCACCTGTATATCAGAACTACCAAGTAATCTAATAAATCTCCATGGCTACCAGCAGCTAGTCCAAATTCCAACTAGATGTGATATAAAATCTAAAAGGGAATCCATCCTTGACTAGGTCCTAACTAACAACCCTCACACAGGCAGTCTCCCAGACACCTTAAGTGACCACAACATAATATACTATATATGTAGTAGAACAAGCATATGCAAAACCACTAACTATATATCCACTAGAAACACAAAACATTCTCTCCTGAGGTCCTCAACACTTTACTCTGTAACTGTGATTGGACCCCCCCTAAAAGCCCTCCCACCTGACCAGGCTGTAGCATATTTCAACAAAACATTTCTACAACACCTAGACACTGTCGCTCCATTGCGCAAAATCAAGGTTAGAACCTCTACAAACCTCTGGGTCAGAAAAGAAATCAAACAAATCCTCAAGTCCAGAGACACTGCCTGGCTTTACTATCAAAAAAACAAAGAAACACAAAGCCTAAGTACCAAGAACTGCGCAACCATGCAAAAAAATGCATTAGGCTGTACAAAAAATCTTACTACACAACATTACAAACTAAATACCAAAACAACCCCCAAAAATTTTGGAAAAGTGTAAACCAGCTACTAAAATACACTCAAAAGGCTACCCCCAAACCAACCACCCCTGACACTAAAGTTCCCATCGAAACACAATTCAACTCACACCAAATCCTGCTAAACAAACTAAACCAATATCACCTATCAAATTCCACTCTTACCTGGTTCCAAAGCTACTTAATCGACAGGTACCAAGCTGTGAAATGGGAAAATTCTCTCTCTCCTCAGCTGCCCATAACTATAGGAGTCCCACAGGGTTCTATCTTAGGACCACTACTATTCACAATCTTCACAAATGACCTCCATACCTCCACACAGCATGCATCTATCGTTCAGTATGCAGATGACACTACCTTAATCTGTGCTGCACAAAACATTCCCACCCTCCTGCAAACAACTCAGCTAGCATTCTCTGATGTTAAAAACTACCTTACCAAAGCCCAACTTATCCTCAGTCGAAAGAAAACTCAGCTTATGATTATAACCAGTTCTAACAGAAACACTGATAACAGTCATTTCACTATCTACTCCACAAATGCTACTCTAATCACTCCAGTGGCACAGGCTAAGCTACTGGGAATAACCATAGACTCCCACCTAAAATTTGATAGTCATCTCAACTTAACTATTAAAAAAGTACATGCCAAACTGGGATCACTCTACCGTATCAAACCATTTCTTACCAACAACACAAGATCAGCCATTGCTCGCTCCCACCTTCTATCCACCCTACTCTATGCATCTTCCAGTCTGACTAATCTCAACAAAACTGAACTAAGCAAAATGGAAGCCTGCTATAACAGAATTGCCCGCTTTGCTGCAAATTGCTCATATAGAACTCATCACTGTACTGCTTTGAGACAGCTCCACTGGCTTGAACTGCCCAACCTCCTAACTTACAATCAGCTCTGCCTCTGTCATTCTATCTGTTACTTTCCCAATAAGTATCCTGCCCTCAAAAACCTAGTACAACATCACTAAGCCAAAAGGCCTCTTAGATCATCAAGCAAACTAGTACTAGAAATTGCCAACAGCTACAATAGCTTTGCAGATGCGCTATGTAGTAGTTCAGTGGCTAAAAAATGGAACTCTGTCCCCACTAGCATTCAAAACACATCATCCAAAGCCTCCTTTAAAGACCTCATCAGGCAACATCTAAGCAAAGTTGGCAGTGCCATGATTGCTTCCCAAACTAGTGAAAGTGGATAAGGTATACATACTAAATCTAGAGTACTTGATAATAGTTTTCAATCTTACTCACAAACACTGGCTAATCTGCAGTGTATGTACTGTACCTGTGTACTATGTATGTATTCTACCTATGTTCCAAATTTCAGCTGTACACCACATATATATTAATTACATTTATTTTTAAATTAATATTTTTTGTTTGTTCTCTCCACTGTAACTGTGCCGCATTCCACTGTAAAAACATGTCTTTTGTAATTTGTGTGTATACTAATCATGTCTAACTAAATGTATCTGTAATTTTTCTTTGTGGAGCTTTTCTCCCCGGGCCACTGCTGAAAAAGGGCCTTTTCGGCTCAGTTAGACACCCCCGGTTAACAAATGTAAAATAAAAATAAATAAATCTATTTATATTAAGTAATAAGTTTTGAAAGACTTCATCAATAAAGGTGAATATGTTAAATATCTGTGTGCTATAATCTTTTACTGAGGTTTTATATATGATACATCCTACTTTACTATGATTGAATTGCTTGTCATCTATCTTTCATGTAAATATTAATTGCTTATACAATAAGTAGACATTTATATTGTATTAGAATTTTGTCTAATCTACAATAGTACTATATCTGTTCAAAATAATATAAATATTGCTTATTCCTATTACAAATATTCTCCATATGATAATTCAATTTATGGAGCTCAGATGTTCTGGCTTGTCAAGGTATGAGTGATAATCTGATGGATTTAGGTTTATCCATCAGATTAGGAAGGATTTTCATTCCATGGCTAGTGCGGATCTTAGTTTTGTTAACATTTATTAATTTAAATTTGTTATTTCACAAAAACATTTTAGTATGCCTGACCAAAACATTACCTTATTGGTAAACACTCAAAGTATAAAACTGATAATTTCCTTTAAAATCTCAAATATATACTTTATAGTTATCAGAGGAAATGTTTAATAGTCACTATAAAACAAAAAATACATAGTCTAAATAACCTAATATGGATTTAACTTTATTATCGTTAAATACCAGTGGCTTAAACAATCATAGCAAGAGATCAAATCTACTGAAGTATTTAAAACTGAACAAAGCACAAATTGTCTTCCTTCAAGTACTCATTTCAAAACAAATGACAATTACAAATGGAATCCTAAGGGTTATATGATATTAGTGCAGTCCACTTATAAGACAAAGACAAAGGGGGTAACAATTTTATGGAAAACAAATGTGATTAACCCAGAAATTATTTATAAGTATGAAGATAAAAAAGCCCTTATGGCATTAGTAATAATTAAATATAATAACAGAATATGGACCCTAGCCAATCTATACTGTTTCCCAGGGATTGGAACAGGAACTGTTAAAAAAACACTTGGATTTCATTTCCAATAATTATAAAGGCAACTTAATATTAGGATGAGATTTTAACTGTATATTTGATATTTCTGAAACTACAAATAAAATACTGCTGCGTACATCTACTGTATCAAAAGCTTTGAACAACTGGGAAGAATCATTTCATCTTGTAGATACTTTCAGATTTAAAGAAGATAAACGTTGTTGTTTTCCCATCAAGATCACAGATTTGGTACCCATACTAGAATAGATAAAATATTTGCTGTCCATGACCTACACTCTAAAATCATTAATTTCTCAATCACACCCTGCCCCTTTTCAGACCACAATTCATTGATACTAAAACTTCACAATGGGTACAAACCATTAATCTTTAACTCCAGAATTCCAACATGTATAACTAAAATTAAAGAGTTCAAACCCTGATTATTATCTGAATTACAGTTCTTCTTAAATATTAATTACACCACAGAGATAAATAGAATAATGATATGGGACTCATTAAAAGCTTACATATATGGTAAAACCCTAACTTGGTATAAACAAAATCAGAGAATGGGATTCTGAATTATTAGATCTACAATCCAAACTTTTGTCAGTAAAAGCTGAAAAAAATCAAAATCATTTGGAGCTGAAATAGAAAGGAGAAGTATTAAACAATAAATACAGCAAAATTCTAACACATAAAACTAGTTTACCTTTAGAAAAAATAAAAATTAATACCGTGGCCACTTCTCCCAAATATCTACGTAATTTATCCACAAGAATCAAAATACAATCAAAAGCTAATAACATTGAAAGTATCTTCCATGAAAAGAAAGGGAAAATTCTCTCGGATATAGGTGACATTCTTGATGCCTATAGAAATCACTATATGGAATATTTCCAAAAAGAAAATATACATATCAGTCAATTAAATCTAGATGAAAAATGTTCTAATATAAAAAAAAATACCAGGAAAATAAAACTAGGTCTGTAAGCACCCATATCCTACAAATAAATTACAGATACAATAAAAGAGGGTAAAAATAATAAAGCTCCAGGTAATGATGGCATAATTATGGAAATATATAAACTTTTTCCTTCAAAGTTACTATCCCTCTTCCATAAAACTCTGTTAGAAATTCTATTAGAAATTAAATAACGACTATAAGATATTTATGACAATATTAACTTTTTGTTGTTGTGTCTTTCGGCTTTTCCCGGTTAGGGGTCGCCACAGTGGAACTCCAGTCCACTAATGATTGGCAGTAGAATTTTACATGCCGAGTTGCCAGCTCTGACGCACAACCTTCAATGAAGGTACGCCCATTCACGCATGTCTCCACACAGAAGACGCTTTAGCTGAGAATCGAACAGGACAACATCTTACTGTGAGGCGACAACGCTACCGCAGCACCACCACTGCAGTCTATGACAATATTAACTAACAGAATGAAAATACCACTATCCAAAACAATAAATAATGATCAAACTGGATTTATATATCATAAACACACACATGACAATATTAAAAGGATAATTTCTCTTATAGATTATATTAATAAAGAAAATAAAAAAAACACTCATAACTGGCTTAGATATAGAGAAAGACTTTTATTCCCTAAATTGGGACTATTTATTTAAAATCCTAATGCTATTTGAATTTCCTGCATCCTTTGTTCATATCCTAAAGAATATATATGCAAATAATTTAGCATATGTCAAGTTAGGTCATTTTACCTCTGAATCTATGCATGTAACAAAAGGCACTAAACAAGGATGTCCCATGTCACCGATTCTATTTTCTCTGGCTATTGAATTATTGGCAGATTCAATTTGTAACAGTATAAACATCAAAGGAATAGATGTTTATGAACAATACAATTATAAAGTAATGCTATTTGCTGATGACATATTACTAACATTATCTAATACAAATGAGACAGTAGAAGAATTAGATATATTAATTGACAAATTTCACATGACTTTAGGACTCCACTTCAATAAATCAAAATCAAAAATTTTATTTTTAAATAAAAAAAAGAACTGCAGATTAGGGGGATCACATCTAGGGAAACAAGACTCTACCTTAAAATATCTAGGAACTGAGTTATGTAAGGATAATAATGAATTAGTCTAAAAAAACTACAATAACATCATCACCACAATTAAAATCTCTGTGGAAAATTTGAACAAAATAATATTAAGATTTGAAGATAGACTACAGTTAATAACAATGTCTTTACTGCCCAAGATCCTATATATAGCCTTGGCAATACAACTGTTACGAGAAAGTAATATACTTAAAGAAATAAATTCATGCCCAATAAAATGTTTATGGTTTCCAAAAGAAACAGAGTACCTTTAATACATCGTATCAGATAATGGAAACAGGGAGGATTAATCTTTCCTGATATAGAAACATATATAAAAACATCAATATCTAAAACAATCAAAGATTGGATAAGTCCAAATTACTCTGCAAATTGGAAAGAATTACTAACTGTAATATCAATAAATGAATTTGATTTACGAAAAAAATTTCAAATAGATAACAATTTGCCATGGCACATATTATGTATTAGCATACAATAGAGCATAACTAACTCACTAAAACTCGTATGATTAATTATTACATTGACTCATTTAGGAAAATTATTAATGCAAATATAGATTTAAAAATCTGGTTTGATCTTTTAACACCATTTATAGTCATAAAGAACTTTCCACATAAAATATATACAGAAATTATTAATTCCTAGGAACAGAAAGGATTTGCTTGTTGGTTCCAATGTATCAAAGAACTAAAAGTTTTATATATACAAATAATAAAAACAACATACAAAATTCCACAACAGGACTGGCTAAATTTAGAGTATTCTGTCATATTCGCAAGATTTAAGTAGAATAATTAACAATTCTTCATTTGAAAAAATATCTAAATTACGAAATACATATATGAAATCATATATAATGACTGACATGGGAAACAGTATTTCAAAATTTTACAAAATATTGATAAACTATAAAACAACACCCAAAACCTCATATTGGAAATGTATAACAAAAGGACACTCAGTATAGTTAACTGAAGATATTAAAACAAATATCTTATTATAGATAAAATATACATCCTTTATATAATACCGGACAGTTTTAATTGGAAATGCTTGCACAGAGCATTCTTAACCCCAGACAGAATCAGTAAAATTAGTTCTTCCATAAAAGGAATATGTTGGAGATGTGAGCAAGTACACAATGCAGATTGGAAACACATTTTCTTTGATTGTGTTAAAATTAAGCCATTTTGCAATGGTATTAATAACTTTCTACAAACTTTATTTACTGAATCATTTTAATTAACTAAAGCTCTTGTATTATTAAATGTGAACGAAGGTCCTCGTTTGAATAGGTCAAACATGTATTTAGTATGGACAATACTTGCAATTTTAAGGAAGTGTATAACAAGAAGATTGAATACAAACACAATACCAACATTGGAAGACTTCTACAGCCTACTGAAGACCACATCATTATTGGAAATTAAAATTAAAGAACTAAGAATTTATCCAAGGCCATTTATCAACAACCCTTGGGGAAAAGTCTTATCATTGATTGACACTATACAATAATTGATCAGACACTCTGATAATGGGTTGGAATACTTATAAAGTAACTGTATACATTAAGATCTGTTATAGTGTCAGGCTAATGTAAATAGTGTACATAGTTATTGAAGATGTTATGTATAAATACTATGGAATTCTTTCAAATGTATTTGAAAAATAAAAACTATTTTTGAGAAAAAAAGAAGATAAAGACATTATAGATGGTGTTCTTTAGAAGATAAAGACATTATAGATTGTGGTCTTTAAAAGATAAAGACTAATGGGACCCCTGAGGTGTGAATGTCATACGCCTGATACAGACATGTAGTCTTTAGCTGCAGCTTCAGATCAGACACTCTGATAATGGGTTGGACATACTTATAAAGTAACTGTATACATTAAGATCTGTTATAGTGTCAGGCTAATGTAAATAGTGTACATAGTTATTGAAGATGTTATGTATAAATACTATGGAATTCTTTCAAATGTATTTGAAAAATAAAAACTATTTTTGAGAAAAAAAGAAGATAAAGACATTATAGATGGTGTTCTTTAGAAGATAAAGACATTATAGATTGTGGTCTTTGAAAGATAAAGACTAATGGGACCCCTGAGGTGTGAATGTCATACGCCTGATACAGACATGTAGTCTTTAGCTGCAGCTTCAACAAAGAGCTTGTTCATTTCTGCTGCCTTTCTGAGACCTCCGGCAGCTAACAGAAAAACATACTAATGTACAGTGCTGGACATGATAGTTTTTAGGTAAGTACTAGGCTAGCTCTTGTAGGCAGCATTAAGCCTAGTCAGTATCTCTCCATAGGTGAGAATCAAACCCTGTACTTTGTGTCTGTGAGGGAAGCATCTTAATCATTAAGTCAAACCTCCCACCTGTGATAGAGAGTCACAGATCTGAAAATGGGCAGTCAGTTGTGAACAAATGATCGAGAAATCCTGTGGTTCACAGTCAGCTTAACTACAGTGAACACATTAAAAATGAGGCTTCTGGACTTCCACTGGGCCATTCCTAAGGAACCACTAATGTCACTCATGAAGACACTGGAGAAGAGTAGAGAAAGATACATACAGCTATCATCGGGTCTATATTATAACATCGAAGTCTTAAAACTTCGAATGTTATAATATCGATCCATTTCGTTCGAAAGACTATAACATCGAACACTCAGAATAGTGAACTTTTTCCCAGGGAAAAAATTCACTGTTCTGACAAACATACACACAACACAAGCACACCAAAATAAATAATCCACACACATACACTTCACAAAACCCTACACTAAACCATACATACACTACTAGCTAGCTACTTACCTTAACCCAACCCTAACCCTAAGGTCCATAACTACCACACACTCACCTTACCTGTTCCCTAACCCTAAAGTCCCTATTGCACACTCACCTTACCCACTCCCTAACCCTAAGGTCCCTATTGCACACTCACCTTACCCACTCCCTAACCCTATGGTCCTTATCACACACTCACCTTACCCGCTCCCTAACCCTAATGTCCCTATCACACACTCACCTTACCCGCTCCCTAAACCTAAGGTCCCTAACTATCACACACTCACCTTAACCCCATCTGTTCGCACACTTACCTTAACCTGGTCCGTAACCTTTGCTCCACAGTCGAGGAAATAGCGAAGCTGCAAAAATGGCCCAATGAATACTTTCCCTAGGAAAGTATTCAATATTCTGCAGCTTTGCTATTTTTGCATTTGGTTCATATGGTTCAATATTATAACATTCAAAGTTTTAAGACTTCGATGTTATAATATAGACCCGCTATCATCACATGCCTAAAACAGATATGCAGTAAACAGAACAATGAAAAACACTGCAGTTCTCAAATTATGTGACCTCAAAACTAAAGGAAGCAGTTCATAAAATTTAGGAAATGTACAATAATACAGTAGGAGGGAACTCAACAACACCAGTTATTGGCAAAAGAAACAGCAAAGGTAAGGGTACAAGTTTTTCTGTTCCATTGCCAGAAAGAAAGTCATTTCAGTTAAAAATTGTCAATAATAAAAACATAGGAATGGTGAACTGAAAAAACATTGCAGGTGGGTAGAAAAAGATGATAAGAAAGTTAAGCATTCAGAATTATACCTCTCAACTGTATAGATTTCTGCAGAATGTCCAGATTTTTGCCTCATATTTTTGGTCCGTTTTCCATAGAATTGTGGATTTCTGGCAAATCATTAAAGACTGAAGTTAGAAAATAATGACAGACATTTGACTTTCAGACTTCATACCCTTCAGAAAATTCATGCAAATGGAAAGCCTGTTATTCTATCAATTTTCTAAGTTTGTAAGAGCAATAATTAAAAAGTGTCCCTATTTTTAGGCCTTTGTCCCACTTTTATATAAGGCTTTCTCTGGATTTCTTGAGAGGTTAAGAGGTATGCAGTTCTAATGAATATCTGTCAATATTCACAAAAATAGCGGAGCTTTATTATATGCAGTTTGTAGAGGCCTGAGCAAAAGTAAAAATTGCCCCATTTCTTTTGCACACGGAGTTACAAAAGAACCTCCAAAAGTGAACGTGGATAAGACAATGACACTTGAATGGGATTCACCACAGAATTATAATAGAAATGAGCAAAAAAACAATAACAGTGTATGGCCTTATAACAACTTATGAGATGAGATTTAAATTCTTGAACGGTCAAAAAAGACAGGTATAATTCTCATCCATAAAATTCCTGGTAAACAAATGTTAAATAAATAAATAACGGGACAAAGTCTCAGATTAAACTGACTGGTCAATTTGATCTTGACTGTACTCACCGTTTGTTTGTTTGTCTTTTTGTCTTTAACCGGTTAGGGGTCATCACAGCAAAACTCCGGTCTGCTAATGATTGGCAGTCGATTTTTTTATGGTGCCGAGTTGTCAGCCCAACACCCAATCTTCAGCGAAGGCACGCCCATTTACGCATGTCTTTCGGAGGCCACTCGACCACGGGGAGGACATGCAGACTCCACACAGAAGGCACTCCAGCCAAGAATTGAACAGGAGAACCTGTTGCTGTAAGGTAACAACGCTACTGCTGTACCACCGCGGATATTGTACTCAGCACTATGTTGTTAATACTGAAGTTTAGGATTTGGAGAAATATACAACCAGAGTGACACTGGACATTAGGCAGCACAAACCTGCATTGAAAGATTGCCAAAAGTCTAATAAAAGTGCTGTGCCTGGATAACTAGGGTTGCAAAGACAAGGGCTGCAGACATGTCTTCCTTAGATCTTAGCAGAGGATGTGACACAGTGCCTCTCAAATGTTAGTGAGCACATTAGACAGACTTAGAGTGTGCTTTAGAGTGACAGAAAAGATAAGCTGACAGCTAATAAGAAACTGATTTCACAAAGATGAAAGGACAGTTACCTGTCATGTACCACAGTACTCTGTACTGGGGCCCGCCATTTATTTTGTCTATATAACTAACCTTATGGAAGTTGTGGAAAGAAAGGTATATGTTTTTTGCTAGTAATTAAAACACAAAAATAATTCTGATACATATGACAGCGTTGAACAGATAGAAAGGGACTTAACAAGACTGCAGAAATAGTCTAAAATACAACAGACTAAGTTTAGTGCAATCAATACATCTGGGATGTACTAACTAAAGAAAAGATATGTAACTGAGGGGAGCAACTGCAATAACAAACTTGAGAGACAACCACAGAAACTATTATCATATAAGCTAAAATAAATGTAAAATACAAAGCATGTTTTTTTGTTTGTTTGTTTTTTCTGTAAAGCGGATCAGCTTGCAAGGTCAATAAAATAATACAGATATAGAAATGATGTCGCAGGAATAGACGGTTAGGGTGGGGTCTCTGATTGAAACCATGTAATGTGTTCACGACATTGATGCCAAGAAATTCACCTCAAGAGTAAAGTTTGATGGATGAATCTTGACATCCATGTTGAGAATATACAATAATGGGATGTGATTGGTGAGACACGATCATAACTCTTTGTAGTGCTTGGTGTGTAAGCTAGTAAAGCACTTAGTGAATGCTGTCGCATAGATAGCAAGTAAGGAAAAATCCAGGCACAGTTTTTAAATGCTGCACTAATTTAAATAATTTACTTACAGACTAACATTTGTAAACTTCAGTGGACAAAGGAGGAAAGATATTTCAGGGACTGAAGGAATGTCCATTCCCTTACACCTGGCCATCACAGTGCTTGGTGGGGATGTAACAAATGTTATACCCCTCTGAAAGTGATGTAACGGTCATGTCTCAAACATGTAACAGGTTTATCTTTTTTCCAATTTTGGAAGATAATCATGGCATTCCATGCACTATATAAACATTACATGTCAGGAAGGCATTGCACTAATAAACAACTTTAGTTATTGTGTAGGTAGTTATTTTAGATTTACTTTTGCAATCTCTGCTCTGTGTTAATTAGAGAGGGACAGATTCCAAAAGAGTTGTTCTCAGTGCAAGTCTGGCCTGATTCTGAAAGACTTGATCTCAGTGTAAGTGACTTACATTGGTGTAAGGCTCATCTATAAGCAGGCTTAATACAGAGAACAGATTCCAAAACATGTGCTGTCAGCCTGCTTGGAGTGTAAGTGGTGACTTGTACTGCAAGCTTGTCTTTTGGAATCGGGCCCATAGTACATTACTAACAGAAGTTAAAACTAATTTTTGCAGTTCTGTTTTCTAAATTATGTTAAAAAAATACTATCATTTATGAATTAAATGCCTAGTAGACTGACTCAAAGGAGTAGACATACAAGCTGAAGTAAGGTATTGCACATAGTATTCATGCAGTGAAAGTATCATGGGAAATGTAACAACCAGATATTGTACAACTGAAATGTACCAGAGAACAGACAACTTGAATACCCAACTGCCACAGCGCTATAGCTACTGCTTCTTAGAAAGCATTTCAAGTATTATTAATGTTTCCTACATTACTTAAAAATAAACAAATAAATGAAAAGTGAAATATTTGTCAGTAGACAACATTCATTATAGGTTTCATTCTCATCTTTCTTTTTTACTTGAGTACTTTCTTAGAGCTGCTGTCAGTCACAGACAAAATGAAAAAAAGAATTTATCAAATATTTTACTGATATGTCGTATGGTCAGCCACACCCAGAGAAAGCTGTTGAAGGCTGGGGGGGGGGGGTGAGAGGTGCATTTAGTGATCTAAAAAGGGCAATTGTTTAAAAACTGTTTACTACCACAACATGGATTCACTTGGAGGACATTTTAAGCTTAGCCAATTTTCCTGATTGATCTTACCTATCCCATGGCTGATAATTGTACATTAGTCCTAGTGAGAATAACTGTGATCATACCATAGATAATTTGAGGGGACCCATGTAATGGATGCAGCATTTAGGAACTGCTTCTATCCATTAGTGGCACAGGGGGTAATCCTGGAGTATATTTTCTGTTACCCATCCTTAGATCCAAGTTGCATTTGAATATGGACAAGGATGAGCTTTGTTTTACTTAAATGGATAGTCTGTTCTGGAATAGTGGTAGCCACTGTGATATATATCTATCTCTCCACAACATTCGGTTAGATACCTGGACTGAGAATATCTGATGCCATTTGACTTGCTGATGTTCAGTAGGTCCATCAGTATTAGGTCAGATACCTTGTATGCCAGACAGAGGTCACCTCTAAGCACTCTGTAGGATACTGAGTATAGTGATAAAGCTTTGAGGTGGTCCATGCAAGACCTATTGTTTTGGACTTGTATCCTTTTAGTAAGGTATCTCTGTGGGTATTCCAATTGTTTTGTGGGTCTGGACAGATACATGCCAAAGTGGGCATTATACAAAATGATTGACCTAAAAAGGGCTTTGTAAAGGGGGACAATAACATCTCTAGATCTAGTCGCAATCAATTTGTTTATTAGCTGTGCAATATAGAAAGACTTAAGTCAAAAGTTAGGTCACTGTACTCAGACGTTCCCAAATGCCAAATAACAGGGTCAGTTCTCAGGGGGCATTGTCAATTTGGCAGTTCCCTGGAGTTGATGATTTCCAAAATTATATGATAATGTATTTTTTGGAGTTTAGTTTCAATTCATGATTCTGGCACCAGTTATTGTTTGGAACAAACCTTTCTGCATGATCATTAAGTGATTTGGGGAATTTAATAACTGCTCCTAGCTTGCAGTCATCTCAAACCTAGTCGGCCAAAGCCCTTTGGTATTTCCTTTTACTTTTGAGATGTATATGTCAAACAGAAAATGTCTCAGCACCAAACCCTGAGGGACTCCATTGGTGACTGGTCTCTTTGTAGAGGTAATTTCCCCTATTTTGATGCACCGCATCCTGTGAGCAAGTTGGCAATCCAGCTAGTGATGTAAGTGTTTGCTCCTACATTATTCATCTTTTGTACTACACCTGAGTAGGGGATTGTGTCAAAAGGCTTGGTCAGGTCAGTGTAATGTGGTGTGAACTGTTTTACCTTCATCCATTGCTTTGGTGACAAGAATAAAGCTTAAAATTTGCCAATGATTTGAGCCTTTCACACTTTCTCCTCATTCTTGCCCTAAGAGGTTGAGAGATCAGAGCAGATCACTGTCCCTGATTTTGTGTCACATTTTTGGTCTGTTCCTCATGTGTGATTTTCTGACAAATTTATTATGAGGGTTGCATAACTTAAATAATGATAGATGCTCGAGTTTCAGACTTCTAGACTTCGTATACTTCAGAAAATGCAGGCTAATGCAAACCCTGTTATTCTAGCAACAAAGCATATAAGAACAATGTTATATTTAAAATCTGCCCCTGATTCTGGACCTTTGATCTTTATCCTGACTCATTAAGTTTTTGGTTTTATCCTGTGAGCTATGAGGTTTTGAAGTTTAAATAAGAACTGTGAGCAAAAGCTGTTTACCACTTTCAAGCTCGACCTGTTGAATTTTTATTTGTTCAATTAAATAAAACAGAATTGCAGCAAAAACTGGGCAACTTGAAAAATAAGAATAATAAATAACCTCACTGAAGGCTTAAAGTCAAGAAGAAGCTCTAATAACTTTTTATAAGCCAAATAAAAAACACACAACATTTTTATTGTTCTTTTAAATAAATTAATGTTTCTGGCATGACTAAAAATTTAACAAAACTGGGGTCAACTTGCATTAATGAAAAAAAATTAGTTAAGGCAAGGAAGAATCTATATTAACTTCTGAAAACACAGTAACAGTAAAGTTATTCTGGTTTCTTATAAATCACAACACCAGCTATTCAGCTCGACCTGGAACCACAGCCCAAATACAGGATACAACAACTGCCAGTTCACCAAAAAACGATTTATTGTCTGAAAAGTCTCTAGCGCCTCGGCTCACCAAAGCCTTCAAGGAGTAAATAACAGTACATCTCTATTCATATTTATATACACACCCATTAATTCATTATACAATTAAGAATTCATTAATCAATTAAAAAATCTATTACCATTTAAAAAGACATATTCATATTACACACTTCCAACAACAGTCAACATTTAGTCCCTTTGGTATTAATGTTTGATATTTTAAAATAAAGATTAATTCTTTTTTTAAAAGTAGATTTTTTATTTTTTCCTCACTAGCTTAAATGGTAATAGATTTTTTAATTGATTAATGAATTCTTAATTGTATAATGAATTAATGGGTGTGTATATAAATATGAATAGAGATGTACTGTTATTTACTCTTTGAAGGCTTTGGTGAGCCGAGGCACTAGAGACTTTTCAGACAATAAATCGTTTTTTGGTGAACTGGCAGTTGTTGTATCCTTTATTCTGGTTTCTTGCCTGCATTGTCTTATTTTATCATCATCACATCATCAGCATCATTACTGCTGTCACTTCATAAATGACTGCCCAGAATGCACCTGGGTGGGCTGCCACTTCAGATGAGGTCCACAATCCACAGAACTGCACTGACATGTTCAACAATATGACTGTTATTAATTATTATCAATTATTAAATAACAGTGAAAACCATAAACTATCAGAAGTTGGAATGAAACAACAAAGTGTCAGTTGTAAAAAATAAGTACTTTCTTTCCTTTATTGTCAAACACAGAACAAAAGTGCTTATTATTTTTTTACAAGTGACACTTTGTTGTTCATTCCAACTTCTGATCATTTATAGTAATGCAAAATATCAGAGCTGGATCATGGTTAAATGGGGCCCTAGCAGGGTAATAGATTCCCCCCCCCCCAGAGCAGCCCTTCCTGCAGCAACCCCCTACAGCTCTAGCAGCAGCCCACTCCCCAGCCACTCCAGTGTTACATTACTTGGCTATTGCTCCTCAGTCACCATAAACAGTGTTCAAACCTGTCAGCGTGCATACTGTTTTCTTATTTACATCAACAATGCTTACTGAAATTAAATAAAACACTGAGCCATTTTAAACAAACAATACAGTCTCACAATGAAAACAGACTTAGCATGAGCAGTAAACTTCTCTGTCCTTGAAATGGCATGAAAACCCAATTTTGTTTTGCATCTGGCCAGTGGAGGACTAAGCTTACCTCTGGACAGTTTTCAAACCATAGGCTCCTTACACATTTTTAGGGCCATGCATACATGTAAGCATTCTTTGATTCACCTTTCTGAATGTATTAAATTATATTCCTTGTATAATACAGCACCACTTGTTTATATGTGTTTTAAATTTGTAATTTTGAACAGGGCGAGGGGGGAGACAAAGGCCCAAAACCTGGGACACATTTTAAACATTGCTTGTATAATTTTAGAAAGTTGCTAAAATAAAGTGTTTTGTGTTACCATGTGTTTCCTGAAATATAGCCCTTTGGTGAATTCAATTCTCACTGATTTGCCAGAAAACCATAAATTTTAAGAGGAACAGACCAAAAGTATGAGCCAAATATTCTGGGGAAATCTGGACAGTTGAGAGCTATGGACTTAACTCCTTGAATCACAAGTGGTGGCATGGGTTAAGAATTCAGGCCGTTGTATCTAAGGTGCAGGGTTTGAGCCTGAGTAACACTAACCACCAGGTTACACACACACACACACACACACACACACACACACACACACACACACACACACACACACACACACACACACAGCATATGTAGAAACCAGCAAAACACAACTAGCAGCAGCATATGTGAGCAGAAACTAGCAAAATGATCAACAAAACTCTCCTTACCTGGAACTTACTACCTCCCTCAATGGAAGTTCATAGGTTCATAGGTTGGTACTAGGCTATCAGCCCTAGGGCCTATGCAAGCCTAGCCATAACAATTCCCTGGCTATTTCTTCCCACACTATTTACTTCCCTGGACCCCTGGACCCAGTCTAGGGTACTGACATGATTCCCCGGGGTGAATTTCCTTTCTCCCATCCAATCGTCAAGGTTCCTTTTGAAGAGGACCAAAGAGGCACTCTGCTTGACATGTATGGGCAATCTATTCCAGAGTCTGGGGAGTCTCTGGGTCAGGAACCTATCCCTCCAGCATGTTTTGTTTATTGTGATGGCAAGGTTTAGATCCCTGGAGCATGTGGCTCTGAGGGATTGGGATTTCTTTAAGTGTAGCATGTCCAACAGCTCTGGGTTTGACATGGCCTTGTATGTTAAGCAAAGATCGCCTCTGAGTAGACGATATGCAACAGAGTATAGCTGGAGTATTTTAAGGTGGTCAGCCTAGGGCATCCGCTTTAGGCCTGTGATTCTTTTAGTGAGGTATTTATGTGGCCTTTCCAGTTGTTGCAGATGTCTTGAGAGGTACATACCAAACGGGGCATTGTATTCTATAATGGGTCTAATGAGGGATGAGTACAGTGGGACAATGACTTCCTTTTTTCTGGATGAAAAGCCCTTAGTGATGAGGTGTGCCACATAGAAGGATTTCCTGACTGTTGTGGCGATGTGGTTATCGAAGGTGAGTCCACTGTCCACCTGTGTCCCTAAGTCTCTTATCAAACTTTCGGTGTTTAGTGTACTGCCACCTATATGGTAATTCACGGATACATGTTTTTTCCCAAAGGGGATAACTATACATTTCTTGGCATTGAGCTTGAGCCCATGGCTCTGGCACCAAGCATCTGTTTCTGTAAGGCCCTTTTGTAGAGTATCCACATCATTTGGGGATTCAGTAATGGCTCCCGGTTTGCAGACATTTGCAAACTTTGTTATCCAGAGTCCCTTAGTGTTGGCCTGTACTTCAGAGAAGTAGATGCCAAACAAGAGCAGTCCCAGGACTGAACCCTGAGGTGCTTCACTTGTCACTTGTCTGGAGCTGGATTTGGAGTCGGCTACTTTTACAGTGTGGGTTCTATCAGTAAGCCAGTTAGCAACCCATTGGGTGACGTAGGGATTAATGCCCAGCTTAGTAAGTTTATCTGTGATTCCAGAGTGGGGGATGGTGTCAAAGGCCTTGGCAAGGTCTAGATAGGCTGTGTGGACCACCTTACCCTTGTCCATGGCTCTGGAGACTGATTCGAAGAAGTCAATCAAGTTCAGGAGACAAGATCGGCCCTTCACGAACCCAAACTGGGTGGGGTCCAGTGTTTGAAGATTGCCAATGTCTTTGTTTATAAGTTCCATGATAATACGCTCCATTACCTTGCAGATAAGGCTTGTAAGACTGATGGGATGGTAGTTTCCGGGATCCAAGGTGGATCCCCCCTTGTGGAGTGGGATAACTGTAGCTGTGCGCCACTCAGTGGGCACAAAACCTGAGGTGAGGCTATGATTAAACATGACACTTAGGTGAGGTGCCAGTTCATATTGTAGTTCATGTAGTACACAGCCCGGGATGTCATCTGGTCCCATGGATGCTGTATTCTTAGCTTTGGAGAGTGCGTTTTTTACCTGTGTGGCCGTTATTACCGGAATTTGGCAATCTTCTGGTATTGAGATGGGCCATTTAGGGGGTGAGAGGGGGGTGAAGTTGGCACTGAATCGATCTGCCAGGATATTGGCAATATCCTTGGGATCAGTATATTTAATGCCATTCTGTTTTAGCTCAGAGCAGATCTGAGCATTGCCATTTAGATTCTTGACATAGTTATAGAATGCCTTGTTGTTGTCTTTGGAATCTTTGGCAATTTTATTTTCGTAATTAGCTTTGGAGGATTTTATGAGGGATCTCAGTTTCTTACTGAGGCTGGTAAGGAAGTTTTTTGCATCCTGGGATTTTCCTCTTTTCTGCAACAGTTTCTTCCTTTTGTTGTAAAGTTTGTTTATGGCAGGGGACCACCAGATTGGCTTCCTTTTTTGGATGAGAGCATCTTGGTTCTATTTCGGACGGCACAATTTATGCATGAGTGGATGTGCTCGTACAGTGCCTTAGTGTAGGATTCAGCAGTTGAACTTTCAGCTCCCGTCTGCATGGGTGTCATGAAGTTTGTCACTTCTGACTTGAGTAGCATGAAGTTGGCTTTGGAGAAGTTTTTTATGGAGGTTTCCTTACTGGGGGGTGGGGGTGGGATGTGGATGTTAAGGGTGATTAGCTTATGGTCAGACGTGACTAACGAGGGGGTGACCATAGGTGTGGAGGATCGATTTCCCATGTTGGTAATGACCAGGTGTAGGATATTGGAGCCCCTGGTGGGACTATGAATTAGTTGATCCAGGGTGTTAGAATTTATGAATTCCAAGAACCGTTGGGCAAAGGTGTTGGCACATGAGTAGCTTTCCCAGTTAATGGCAGGGTAGTTAAAATCACCCAGTATTTGGGTGTTAGGTTCTATCTTAATATTTTCCAGTATGTTTAGAAAGGTGTAGTGAGAATCTTGGGGTATGGTGGGGGATCTGTAGCAAGCTACAATTTGGATTGCAGTCTTACCTAGTGTTAGTTGCACCTGGAGAATTTCAGACGCATGGTGGTGTGAATATCTTTGGTGAATATTGACACTCCTCCACCTTTAGTGTTTTGGTCCTGCTTTGGTGGCCGAAAAGTGTGGAAAAAGTTGTAGCCTGGTATTGCAGGGGTGCTCTCTGGAGCCTTGAACCAGGTCTCAGTTACTGCACAGATATCGATGTTCTCCATTTTTAGGAGTGCCTCGAGAGAGTGCATTTTGAGGTTTAGACTTCTAGCATTGAGTAGCATTACCTTCAGATTTTGCATGCTTGTACCTGTTATGGTGGTGGTTTTGTTCTTTGAACTTTGCCTAAAAAAGGCACTATAGGGGTGGCAAGAGCCTTAGCCAGTAACCTGAATCCCAGAGGCGACAGGTGCAGACCATCTCTGGCAAAGCATCGTGGTCTGTCAGTCATGTCGTCCCAGGCAGACAGATACTGGATCCCCTTTGAATGACACCAGAAGCTTAGCCAATTGTTGAAGTCAATCATTTTGTCCTTATATTGTGGTATCATTCTGGGCGAAGGCAGGATGCTACTCAGGGCTAGGGTCATACCTGTCTGGGCCACATGATCCGAGAGCTCTTCCATGTCTCTTTTCATGTAGTCCAGTGAGGTACGTCTCAAGTCATTCACTCCAACATGGACAATGACAGAGTCATATTTGTACTTGTTGTGGAGTGACTTGAGTGCATGCGTTATGTGGCGTTTAAATTCTGTGGTGTGGACTACTGAGTTTAATTCCATGGCGACACACACATGGGTCCTTCTTAGAGACCATGGAGTTTTTTTCATTGTTGAGGGGCCCTAGGTAATTACCTGGTAATTTCCAATGTCACTGGACCACATTAGCCATTAATTTTTAGTTTTTTTCCAAGAGACAAGAAGGTCTTGCAGCTGTAAAAGTGTGTGTGGGTGGGGGGGGTGCTTCCTCCCCCTCGCCCTCCCCTTTGCCCTATGTTTCTGGCTCCCTTGGCCACAGCTGTGGAAAACTCTGTGAATTTGTTTATACAAGGAAGAATTAAGTAACAAAAATGATGCTAATCAGTTGTTTTACAGATCATAATAAACACTGAAGAAAAACAATGCACCAGCCAAAAATTGCAGAAGAAATACAATTGTAATATGAAACAGTGACTTTTGCCATATCTTCAAAGAAATTCCTGCTATTATTTCTCGTGTGATGCAGTAAACTCCATTTTGCTGTTTGTATGGTAAATAAATGTATTGCATAGCATCCTCTACTCCACATGTTTTTATAACAACTATATGGATGAGAAAATGACAACACCAGCAGAAAAGGGTTCCGATAGATACAGCTCTTCACAAATCTGTAACGCTTGTTCAGAGCCTTCTATGGTGATTAACAGAAGTAACAAAACTAAAAACAGTTAATAACGACTAATCAGCCACTTAAAATAATTACGTAAATTGATGATGTAATTCAAACGGATAAAGGAAAGAGAATGGCCGTACATTATTTTAACCCCACCCACTAATCCCGCTCATTACTGATGTCCATCCACACCACAACTCAGCCCATTCTCACCTCTCATTACCTTATTTGTCAAGGGAGGAGTGAGATAAATTCTCCTGTAGCCCCAAAGTTGGAGCCTTTCTCTATGGGTAGACAATGACCATGCAGTTTACTTCCTGTAAGGCGGCCAGATTGTCTCTCTCCCTATTCCTCACTGCTCTCCAGAAGGAGTGGCCATACCTTGCCGTAGCCTTGTAGGTGGGCCCTCCCACTTCAGGAAGAGAATGAAATCATGGCTTACATCCTACAAGACTGCTACATTGCAAACCTGAATGGAGGAGAGAGCCATGGGATGGGTATTAAATGCATGGCTTGAGGCAGGGATTATTTTGCAATGCTGTGGATGAGAATTCCTAAGTGGTTGGTGCTAACTTACTATCACAGGCATCAAAATATTGGTACTAGCTCAGTCAGGCCACCCACCCCACCCCCCCCCCTACAATCACCACCAGAGTTCACACCTACCATTAGCTAGTGACACATGCTCCAGCTGCCAACAGATACATCTAGTCCCTCTCCCAGTGAGTTAGCTGATGTAATTTACTCATTTCTGGCTCCTGAATGGCTTCTCCAATGTCCATGTCGCCATCTGAATTTTGATTGTCTGGGTTGTAATTAGGGCATTATCTCTCTGTAGAAATATGTAAAGCAAACTCTTCCAACCATACTTCCCATTCAGACTTTTAGGTTTTGACCATATCATATTTTTAACAACAATCCATTACAGAGTGGGGGTAACACAGGATTTACCTGCCGTTGGCATAGTCTGATCATGAGGACAAAGTGCAAGTGATTAAATAAAACCAGCTGGGGGTATATCCTGCATTGTCCACACACAGGATTAGATGTCTACTGTTATACAATAACATTTAAGAAACAAGTCTAACCTTTCCTAAATAACGTCCTCTTCTGCCAGAGTCTTGTCTGGGACATCCAAGGTATGCCTTGTGCGTTCTCTAATCCTGAACGTGCTGCATGGCACATTGCTGTCTCTGGTATTTATTTATTTATTGTCAGGTACTGAGGAGTCTGCATGGTCCATGTACCTCTCAACTGTTGACCAGATGCTTGCCTCATATTTTTGGTCTGTTCTTCTTAAAAGCTGTGATTCCCTGGCAAGTTATTGAAGACTAAGGTCACTAAACAATGACATGCATCTGCTTTCCAGAAGGTAAATGGTTGCGAGGTATGATTTCAAGTTACTTCTGAGGTCACTCTGCATTGAAATCTGTGTTTTATTTTTAAATATATATTATTGTTCTGCTCTATGGTGCAGTGTAGGAGGGATTTTTTTTTGTTTTAAGTTTAAATTTTCCACTTAGCAGAGCAGATAGGCATAATTTTTAAATAGTACTATAAGTACTTTTAAAACAGAACAGTAGGTTTTGGTATCAACATGCATTCTCTGCAGATTAGAAAGAATGAAACTAGTGTCTGGCATTACTGACACAGAAACTGTCAGTGATTTACCACAAGACCAGTGGGACAGGACAAAAAATGAGAACTATCAGAGATGGTCTCCAAAACTTTGCACAGCTACAAGGTATGGTTAACTGCAGTACAGTCCATCGTACACTTGGTAAAGATACCTGCCAACTGTTCAGAGTTTTGTAGAATGTCCCCGATGTTTCTCATATGTTGCTCCGTCCCTCCTAAAATATTTTGCAGGCTGTCCAGCAAATCCCAACAGAAAGCAGCCAGGCTTCTTTCTAGTAGTATATGCTCAGATTGCTGTGGGCACACTGATGAACTGTTCAGTCAGCATGCATGTTTTTAAATAATAACAATCCTTTACTGTATAATAAAATATGTACATTCTTTATATATAATAAATAATTCTGAACCACAGTTCCTCTTCTTGCTTGTGGTATAAATGCTCTAATACTGTGCCTTTCAAATAGCGGAAATTTCCCAAAAGTTCATTATTAAATTTTCATTTGCAGAGCTCTGTGGCATTTGTCCAACTATCCCTTACATGTTCGTGGAGTCTAACTTTACACTTTCTAATAGTCTGCCCTGTTTAAAAACGATCACAGGAGCAAGTGAGGCATAAACTACTGAATCACTGCTGCTGAATTTATGCTGTACTGTAAAACATTTTCTGTTAATCGTCTCAAATGCAGAAGTAACATAAGGGTAGATATTACAATTATCACATCAGAATATATTTACTAAATGTTTACTGTGTTATTCCTCTTCTGATAAGAAACTGTAGGATGTATATGCTGAACTTTGTTCAAAATTCATCTTAAAAAATAATTTGACAGTCTCATGCAACAAATTTAAGTAACTATTCAGTTAATAAATTGTGCTGTATTACAAAAAAATATATATATGTATATATATATATATATATATATATATATATATATATATATATAAAATACCAGTAGTCCTGAGGATTCATTAACTATCTGCTGCATTGCATTAAGGAAAATGGTTCTGGTAATGACGTGGTATTTTTTTTTTGTTGCATAGGTACATTAGTCACGATGAAGAAAGACCTCATTATCAGATGTTTTGCATGTCTGTGAATCACAGTTAACTCTCGAGGAGTGCAAATCGCCATTTCTTGCAGTAGTTAACAGGGGCTTCCACATTATGTAACTCCTCCCCCCTCATTCCACATTATGTAACTCCTCCCCCTCAGTCACTTTACCACACACAGGAGCTCAGTAAAACTCACTCACACACACACACACACACACACACACACACACACACACACACACACACACACCATGCCTGTCCCTGTTGCCAGAACTTCCACGACGCATTGTCTCCTTTTCCCCACCCTGGTAATTCATGGATGATGACAGCAAGTTTGCAATGCTAAATATTTGAGTTTCACACTTAATATCCTTCAGTAAAATCATGCTACAAGGTTGAGGGGTATGCTTCAAATTTCCTGTACCTTTCCTTCATGCATCACAGAATGCTGCAGGCATTGCATAGTGCCTGAGAACCTCAATACTGAGATTGCTACATTGACTTATCAGTCAACACAGTGGGCTAATGCAGAGGTGCTATATGTCAAATGTGCAGGGTTCAAAAATATTTTATACTTTGCTTTTTTCTTCCACTTATTAGACTGTATCCCTGGTGCCTAGTGGTTCCCTGCTCTGTTTTTTTTTTTACATATGTGCCTTTAATGCATGCCATAATGAGTATCCCTGGTATCTAGTGCCCCCTGCTGCAGTCCCTGTTCTATTTAAGTGCTACTCAGGCATACTTATAAAGAATTATCCCTAGTGGATATTCATTTCCCCCACCTCCTGATCCCTGCACCATTTAAGTGTTACTCAGGTGCACATCAAAAATTATCCCTGGTGGCTATTTATTTTCTCCATCCGATATTGCAGGCTGTACATGTTAGTCTAGGGATGCGTGAATGTATGACAGCTACCCCAGCACACACACACACACACACACACACACACACACACACACACACACACACACACAGACACACACAGACACACACACACACACACACACACACACACACACACACACACACACACACACACACACACACACACAGACACACACACACATACATTCATTCCACATAGAGACACACACACTCACATAACACAGAGCACTCCTCACCTGATTACTCTTACAGGCACACTCACCCATTCACCTATACACACACACACATGCATACACAAACACACACACAGGCACACATGCAAACACACACACACACACACACACTCACGTGCCTAACTTACCCCCCCTCACTAACTCCCTTATTGTTACCCCCAGGTAGACACACACTCACAGATACACTCATGCATATAACCCCAGACTTGGACTCACACTTACACCTCCTGACTCTACCTTACAACTAACCTTTCCAGTGCTTACCTGTACTACAGTGGATGAATACAGCCTTGGCTTTGATTCACCAGCATGAGGTACAAGGAGTAGCCAGTCTGCACAGTTGAGCGATTATTTGCTTTCCTGGAGACAGTTCTGGAGGGAGAGCACATAGCTAATTAGCACTTACCTGCCTCCTGAATGCCTCGTTAACATTTAGAATGGCCACAGAGACAGCTCACTGTGGTGTTGCAGATCTCCATGAAAAAGTATTGCTGTACGGCTGTCTGAATTCAAAAAGGTTACGTCAAGATTTACACATTGTGTGCACCTCACTGTAATACTTTTTGAATTCCCCCAAGTATCTCTGGGTTTGTTGAGCATATCATTATTTTCAAAATTTCATTAAAAATTTCCACCTTAATTGAAGTATTCATTCAATTATATGTCATCATTATATCTCTAGAGTTGCAAACTTGCACTTAAATATACGTGTAATATTAAGGGCTTCAGACAGAAACTGTTCCAACAGCATGCTATCAGACATAAAACAGTGTCCGATATAGCTGGGAATTAATCAAATGCGAGAGGTGAAATCTTCTTCCATATAAATAATTGCAGCAGTAGGCTTTCTATAAAAATAAGCAGCGATCTTTATGTTAGGCTTTCTAAACAGCATTAGTTCTCAGTAATGCATCTGTTCCTCTGTACATCAAAATCACAATGTGGTAATTCATTTATTCTGTTTAAATCATGGTCCAGGAAAAGAAAAAAATAGCATTTAAACAAAACATGGATTAGTTACTTTTGGTACTTATAAAACTTTTGTCAGTTGCAGCCAGAACAAAAAATGACTTAACTGTAATTATTTGAAACATTGGGACCTGCTAGAATGAGTCCCAAATATGGAGACTAAATGGTCAAAAGAATGGACATATACTAAGTCCGAGATGTCATTTTTAGGAATATTTACTTTTCTCTGTGGTATGGCGATCTCAGATTTGGTATATATAACTTTGTGGGGCAGGCTTGTCACCCCTGCAAAAAGAAGTTTAAAAGAGAAGATTGATTTTTGAAATTCGCTCTTCTCCTGTTTCTTTGTTCTTTTTTTTTTTTTTTCAGCTTATCAGCATATTGAGTGCCGGCATTTCAGTAGGGAGCCTGATTTAACATGCAATTTACGGATCCATGGCCTACAGTGACCCACAGTTGTGGAAAGCCCCATGGGTCTGTTCACAAGAAAACATTTAAGAATGAAAAATAATGCACCAATTAAAATTACAGATTAAATTAAATTGTAGCATGAAATGGCGGATGCTGCAAAGTCTGAAAATCGTCAGTAATCCAGCAAGCACCCTGGAATTTCTGTTGTTTTGGAGTAACTTAGTATAATCCGTTGCTTAATTTTATTTCATTTTCATCGTAAGCAGCTGTTGTAGTGCAGTCACTGTCCACATAATTTTTTGCTCCTCCAGCTCTTAAATAAAACATGCATCATATTTCATATTCTAGCTTTATTGTCACCTTTTCAGTAGATTTCCACATCATAAAACTGTACTCGAGTTCTCAAAATCAGCTTCATCTGACAGAATGCAAACCTTACCCTTACGTATACTGTTAATAATGATTGTGTTATTGTTAACATCTGTAATACAAAATACCCTTTTCTTTCTTTTTTTCACTAATTGTGGTTCCCCACAGCAGACCATCATCTTCCCCCATGACCTCTGCTCATCCAGTGCATCTACCTGATTTGTTAGCCTCCCTCAGGCTAATCCTGACCCATGCTACCTGGGGCCAGTGGGGAAACTGAAGCACAGGGGGAGGACAGTTTTAATCTAATGCCCTGCTGCTTTTATCATCTTGTCCTGAACTCAGAGATTCCCATACAGTGGGCTCTGCTGTGTTTTACCTATATGTCCATATGCAGCTCAACACTCCATGCATGTCACCAGCTCCCTTCAGGGATCTGATGTGATTGTGCATCAGGGAGCACACCCACTCCCCTCAGGATGGTCACACGTATCTTCCCTGCTGGCACGATTAAATGATCAAGCCATGAATCAAACCTGGGTCACTTGGGCCTTAGTCAATCCTTTTTGTTAAGATCAAATGTAGCATCCTATTTCCCTCTCTGATTCAGAATTATAACACGAAAGAAATGCAACTAAGAGTGATATAAGATGATATTTTTGGTGAACAATTTTGAAAGTGAACCAACACTGTAATCCCAACTGCAGCACCAGTTACATCCTTTCAGTAAACAAGTGCAAGGAAAAACATTCACCTTCTAATATGGTACATTGCTATAAATGTCAATAGAATTCAGTTAAGAATGGCTGTGTCAGTATACAGAGAACTGTAACTTCATATATACCATTAAAATGTGCCTTACCTCTTTCTGGCGATACTTGATTGCCAACTTTAATCTTGCAAGATCACTACAGTTTTGTTCTTCAAGGATGTTACTGTCATCCCTATAATTAAGAATAATTTCCAGTTCCCTGGAGCTTCTTGTTTGGTCAAGGAGATCCTTTGCAAACTGTTTGCACTGCTGTGACAGTTCTTCATATTCTGATTTAAACTCATTCTCCACTTTACTTAATTCCTGAAGTTCCCAACTCAGATGAAAGGCAGTAAGAAAAGGATCCTCACTTGACAAGGCTATTAAAGATGGGCTTGCCAGAGCTCTGTGGATATTTAACCTGGAGCGAGAATGGCGTAAACTATCTACATCAGAGCTTGAGACACATTCAACACAGTTACATCGAACTTCATGCGGTCTTGGTATTGATACACCCTTCTGTACAAGAAGTTTTACAATCTCGTAATTGTTTGTGTGTGCTGCCAAAATGATAGGGGTAATGTCTGGAGTAAATTCTGAGAACTGCTTGTCTAACAGGATTGGTGGAACCTGCCAAGAAAAAAAGTATATATCTGCATTAGTATAAAAGCATTTTTCACCTCTACAAAATAAAAGTGCTTCAGTTATCCAATAATTTCTCTACAATAATATATTTAATAAGTAGCAGTACATGTTTTCCAGATAGAGATTCAGATTTTGCTTAAAACTCTGTCATGGAGAATCAGCAAGTTATCTACCAACAAAATAAAGTGGTTTGCATGAGTAGGATATAGTATCTGCACTACAATAAAAGCAAGGTATTTCCAGTTAATAATATACGTCTGCTTTACATGAATACAGAGCTACTATGTGAAATTGTTTACTGTTGTTTTGATGGGTGCTAAAACTGTTAGGTAACTGAGTCATGTGATCCTGTGGCCATACTCAGTTTCCAGTAAAGCTTATTTATGTACTCAGCTGTTGTCTGATACATCTGCAGTTATTCATACTGAGAATGTATACTGTTAATCTTAATATACATACACTGAAGAATTACAAATATACAATGGCTTTATGAAGTGAGGGAGTGATTTCTTCCTGGTTCGTTAGTGGTTCGTTAGTGGCTTGTGCTGTTTTTTGGGTTGCGCTGTTCCAGATTGGAATGCCTGATGGTGCATGCACATTTCACAGGACCTGGTAAAGCACATGTGGTAGCACGGGATAAAGCTAGAAGATATTATCATCATCATTATCAACCCCCTTTTTCTTATTTTCTTCATGGGTTCAGGGTGTCATGTCAGATGTCATCATCTGTCTCTATTCAGTGCCACTCTCCTGTCTTCTCCGACACTTATGTCTGACTGTCACAGGTCTTCCCTTGTTTCCTCTTGCCTTCTTCCTGTCGACCCCAAATCGTCTTCACTAGATCGTCTTCTGCTTCTCTGCACATGTACCTGAGCCGCCATCATTTGATCTTTTCTGCAATTGGAGCTACTTCTCTTATGCCCTCATTTCTTCATCTGTCCCACAGTGTGTATCTTGCCATTCATCTCAGGCACTCCATCTCCATCACCTCTAGCTTCTTCAACTGCTCTCCCTTTACTACCCAGGTGTCTGTGTCATACAGTAGTATTGGTCTCACCACTGATTTTTACACCTTACATTTTGGCTTTTTTGGCATTCTTCTGTCATACACTACACCCGATACTCTGTGCCGATTGGCTGCAGCTCCTGTGATTCTAGCCTTGACCTCCTCATTCAGACTTTCTTTCTCTTCAACCACCCTTCCCAGATACTTGAAGCTGATAACTTGCTCCAATATTTCCCTTCTATCTCAATTCTCACCTTCTTCTGAACTCTACCATTTGCTGCCATTACAGTAGTCTTATGTGGACCTAATTTCATCCCATGTGCCTTCAGTTTTGCATTTCGTTTCCCCTATTCTTTGCTGAAGTTCTTGCTTAGAGTTTGTCAGTGATGCCACATCATCTGAATACAGCAACATTGCTGATCTGTCCCCTCCAGCCTGTTTGCTAATGTGATCATAGGATCATAGGAAGTTACTAGCCTAATGGCCCTAGGGTCCTTGCGAGCTTAGCCAAGTCCTACCCTCAGTTCCACGATCAGCACCTATTGCCCCTGTCAAAGAGGGACACAGGTGGAACCCCTGGGGTGAATTTATGGTTACCCATCCAATCATCCTGATTGCATTTGAGGAGTGCCAGTGAGGTGCTCTGATTAACATGAAGTGGGAGTCTGTTCCAAAGGTATGGTGACCTCTGGGAGACAAAGCTGTCCCTCCAGCAGGTGCTAGTAATGTCACATACCACGTTAAGGTCTTTAAAACAAGTAACCTGTGTAGCGTTTGACTTAGAGATGCAGCATTTCCAATAAAATCAGGGATTGCCTTGTATGCAAGGCAGAGATCACCTTTGAGTAGTCTATATGAAACAGAATAAAGTGACAGTAATTTTAAATGATCCACCTAGACAGATGCTGAAGACCTTGAATTTTTCTTGTGAGGAACCTTTTTGGCCTCTTCAATTGCTGCAGGTGCTTGGAAAGGTACATATCAAAAGGGGTGTTGTACTCAATTATTTGCCTGATGATGGAAGAGTACAGGGAGGTTATAACTTCTTTTCTTCTGTAGGCAATGCCATTACTTATGAGGTGAGCAATATGGAATGCCCTTCTTACCACTGTGGAGACATGGTGGTCAAAGGTAAGGTTGCTGTCAACCTGTGTGCCCAGGTCTCTCACCACTGAGTGCATACTTAAGCTGTTGCTATTGATGTGGTAGTTAGCAGGAACATCAGCCTTACTGAAGGAATGATAATATATTTTTTGCATTGAGCTTAAGGTCATGAATTTGACACCAATCATTTGTTTGTGTAAGAACCTCTTGTAGGAAGTTGTTTGTGTAAGAACCTCTTGTAGGAAGTTGACATCATTTGGAGATTCTGTGACTGTTCTGAGTTTGCAGTCATCAGTAAACTTTGTCAGTCACAGACCTTTAGTTTTTCCTTGTACTTCGGAGAAATAGATTCCAAACTGTAGAGGTCCCAGGACTGATCCTTGTGGAACATCACTGGTTACAGGTCTGCTGTTGGAGGTGGATTCCCCTATTTTGACTTTGTGAGTTCTATCACTGAGCCAGTTAGTGACCAGTCTAATGATATACGGGTTGATATGTAGCTGGGTGAGTTTGTCAATGATGCTTGAGTGGGGGATAATGTCAAATGCCTTGGCTAAGTCTAGGTAGGCTGTATGCACAGATTTCCCCTCATCCAGGGCCTTGGTGACTGTCTCGAAGAAGTCCACCAGGTTTAACAGGCATGACTTCCTTTTGACAAATTTAAACTGAGTAGGGTCAAGTGTTTGGATATTAGTTATATCTTTGTTGATAAGGTCCATGATGATTTGCTCCATGGCCTTGGAGATAAGGCTAGCCAGGCTAACAGGTTTATAGTTCCTGGGGTCAGTGGAAGCATCATTACCATTATGAACAGCAGTGGGCTCAGAGCTGAACCCTGGTGCATAAAAACTCCCACTGGGAACCCCTGTGTAAGATTGAACATTGTTCATACTTGAATCATTCAGTTCCTGTACACAGCTTGCACTAATTCTGACAATATTTCTGTGACTTCAGACCAACACAGGACTGTCCAAACCAGCTTTCTTGAGACCTTGTCATGTTTTCTGCAAGTCTGGGAATGCCCAGTTGGACTCTCTTATCTCTAGCCCCTTCTTAACTATCTGCCTCACTGCAAACATCAGGTCAGTTGTGCTAGACCCTGGTCTGACTCTGACCTGCTCATCTTCCATCTTACTTTCTACTAATCTGCGTATTCATTTATCAGTCATCCTATTCAGACCTTTCATGCACTGTGGCAGAAGTCTGATACCTCTTTATTGCCCACAGATGTGAATGTCCCTTTTGTTCTTGAACACTGACACTAGGATGCTTATTCTCCAGTCATGTAGGATACACCTTTCTGTCCACACTGCTGTCAATACCCGCAGGAACCATTCGTCCCCTGTCTCATCCAGCATCTTTATTGTCATATCTGCTGTGACTTCATCTGAGCCTGCTGTGACCTCATCTGAGCCTGCTGTGACCTCATCTGAGCCTGCTGTGACCTCATCTGAGCCTGCTGCTTTCCCTGACTTCATCTGCCTTTAGTGCTGTTCTTGCTTCTTTTATGGTGGACTCCTCCTCTTCTCTCAGGGTGGGATTTGTCTGAGGTAGTACAGTTTCTATCCTAAATCGTCTTCACTAGATTGTCTTCTGCTTTTCTGTACATGTACCCAAACCACCACAATCTGTTCTCTTTGACCTTTTCTGCAATTGCAGCCACTGTGGGTTTTCTTCATTCAGAAGCTGCTGGAAGTTCTCGTTTTATATGCCTTTGATGTGCTGTGGACTGGTGAGCAGGTTGTTGCTGGCATCATTTATGAAGGGTGTCTGACTACCTTCTTTATCGTTCTTTGTCTTGCAACCTGATATAGTGTCTTTATCCCATTTACTGACTTACTTTCCAGAAGCTGGTAGAGTGCCACTAATGCCTTGTTGTTTGCTATTGCAACTCCTTTCGTAGCTTCTTTGTTAGCCAGTTAGTATTTCTTCCTAACCTGGCCCATCTTTTCAATCTCCCACGTTTTCCTGCACTCCATTTTTTGATGAATCCTAGACGTCTGCACTTTACCACCAGCTTTCCTTTATTACTTTATTTTCATACCTGGCGTGGCAGCGTATCTATTCTGTAATCCTCACACATGCTGTTTTGATACCTGGCGTGGCAGCGTATCTATTCTGTAATCCACACACATGCTGTTTTGATACCTGGCGTGGCAGCGTATCTATTCTGTAATCCTCACACATGCTGTTTTGATACCTGGTGTGGCAGCGTATCTATTCTGTAATCCTCATACATGCTGTTTTGAGGCACTGCAGTTCTTCATCTCCACTTATTTCCTTTTCTTCTTGATATGCTAGAGCACTGAATTATTCCTTGAACTGTTGTGCTTTCTCTTCAGTCAACCTCCAGGTCATCAGCCTGATCTCTTTTGACCTTAGAGCCTTCTCTGACCACTGCTTGCAGCTGATTATGGAAACCAGTGGATTATGCTGGGCTGACTGTTTCACTGGGATAACTTTGCAATCGCTGATTCTACCCCAGTGCCCTTTCCTTACTAGGAATAAGTCTACCTGAGTTGTATATACGGACAGCCTTTGTTCAACTGGTGCCCGAGACAAAAGATCTCCACAGTGCCCCTGCTACACCACCCGGTGCCCCCATCTTGATCTACTTATACCATCCAAATTACTGGAAAAGCACTCCTACTAGACCGGTGTTCTAGGCGGTCACCTAGTTGGCCTATGCCTAAGGCCGGCTATAGTTGTATGTTGGCCACTTTTGTATGTGGTCTTGTGACTGTCTTTCTTTCTGAACTGTGTGTTGGCTACTGTCAAGCCATTTGCCAGACAGACGTCTAAAATGGCATCTCCTTCTTCTTGTTGCCCCCTATGTGGACCCAGGCAGTCCTCATATCCTGCTGTCTCTGTCCTGACGTATGCATTTAAGTCACCCATTATTAACATCAATTCATTTTGTCCTGCATTACCTAGTCGGTCTTACAGCTGCTGTAACCGAATGCACTCTTTCTTTCCTCACTATCACAACCCTACTGTGGCCATAGGCTGAGATTATGAATACTGCCCTATCATTAGGCTGGGGTCTGATTACCATGAGTCTGTCGTTAATTCTGATGACATCCCTCATTGTCTTCTCAAGCCTCTCTGTCACCACACCCCCACACCAGTTCTAGTAGACTGTGGATAGCAAGCCAAGTGACTTTCCTGTACTGCTCTTCCATCTTGTTTACTGGGTACATAGGATGTCCAGCCTCCTCCTTATCATCATGTCATCCACTTCCAAGATGAGTCCCGTCAGTAAGCCTACATTGAGTGTAGCAATTCTTATGTCATGTTTAGCAAGTTTATTGGTTTTACATCCAGCTTTTGCTCAACAGAGCTATCACATGTATCAAAGTCTAGACCAACTTTACTAGAAGTAATGAATATAGTAACAGAGATAAAACAATTGGAATTGGGACCTTGACAAAAGGTAAGGCGCAAATTAAACAGGAAAAAATGAGAATTGTGGAAACAATATATGCAGAGAAAGAATGAGGTTTAAGAGATATGATTTGAAACAGCTTAAATGACAATGACTGGGTAGATTATAAGTGATGTATAATGTTTGCAATTACAGTTGTTTCAGTGGTGTCTGTGATGTATAATGTTTGCAACTAAAGTGGTATCATTTTGGTTGTTTTTCATTTACATAAATGTAAGCTTGCCTATGCCATATGTGATAATTTAATAAAGAGGTTTATTGGGAAAAAAAAGAGTTATTACAGGTAACCCAAGCTAAGCA
>NC_056736.1:695956822-695964322 GCF_019279795.1 Protopterus annectens
TGAGATGGAAGAGGTGGATGGAAGGGAATGCCTGAGTCCAGAGACAACTGCTGAATCCACCAATGAAGTTCCCTCTTTAGACAAGGAAGAAGAGGAAATGAAAATTCTAGGGGATGCACATGTTGTTGCCAAACTGACTTCAGAAACCACTGAAATTTCCTCATGTGAAGTTTGGCTAGAGATAATAAGGGAATAGTGGAAGCCATAAAACCCACAAGTCTCAAACTCTCTGGCTGTGAAAAAGGTCAGAGGAAGAAGTGTTTGAAAGATGGAAACAAGAGTCAAGGCCTTTGGCAGAGGCAGGAATGCCAGCAAAGGCACTGTCTGGAACCCTGCACCCTACGAAAACATGATCTTGAGAAGGGGTTAGACAGGACTATTTGAAGTTTACTGTGAATCCCAGACTTTGAAAAAGAGTAAATGGCAAAGTGAAGATTTTGTAATGTCTCTGGAGAGGATGGCTGAAAGAGAAGATCATCCAGGTAAAGAAATATTTGGATGCTTTGAAGCTTACTGAAAATTACTGGAGCTAGGCATTTGATGCCTACCCTTGGGGCAGTAGAGAGGCCAAAGGGGAAAGCACAGAACTGAAAATGCCAAGGAAGCAACAGAGAAACAAACATTTCCTGAAAAGTGGAGGAATATGTATGTGAAGGCAATCATTCTCGATACCCAGAGAAGCTAGGAAAGCCTGAGGAAAAATTAAAGGAAACAAGGACTGAAAAGACAACACCTGAAAAAAAGGTATTTTCATAAAGGTATTCAGGTGTGAAAGACCCAAAATGGGTCTCCAAAGACTTTCCTTTCGGGACACCAGAAACATCCTTGAATAGAACCCTTTTCCCTTTTGATCCAGTGAAACCTCTTGAATAGTTCCCTGACCTAATGGATCTTGAAGTACCTCTGGGAAGAAATAAATTGTTCCTGAGGTGGCTGATGAATGTCTATGAAGGGAGAAAGGGATTTCCAAACCATGAAATACCCTTGCTGAATTATAGAAAGAACCCAAGGCTCCTGAGTTATGTTTGTCCAAAGTGTAAGAGAGAGAGAGAGAGAGAGAGAGAGAGCGAATGACTAACGGAAAGAAGAAAGAGTCTGTGAGGAATGTGACAGTAATATGTTACCTGGCTGGTCAGGAAAGGGTTGCTTCTGACCAAGAGAAGCCTGAGAAGTCTTTGGCGGAGGAGCTCTCCTACCAGTTTTCTTACTTTTAGGAGGAAGACAGGCATGTCTATGAACAAACGCTGGTTTGGAAGGATAACTCCTTTGCAACTTTGGCACAGGTGAAACCATAAGATATTTCAAGTCCTGTAACTCCTTGCTTTTCTCTTGCAAAGACTTAAAAGAATCAGAAGCAGCTGTACCAAACAAACCACTGTTATCCAAGGGAGCATCCATTAACTTAGCTTTTATGTTATCTGGCAGAGGTTGAAGCCTTAGCCAGGAATACCTTCTTAATACAAATACTGAAGCAGCAGCTCTAGATGAAGTTTCTGCTGCATCACTGCTGTACTTGATAGAATGGTGAGCTACCTGAGAGGTAGTCTCTAGCCAAGACAAGGCTGAAGTTTTCGCCTGAGAATCTGGAAGATCAGAAATAGCTTGAGTAGCCTAGGAAAGGAGATCCAAAGCATATCTAGTCATACGAGCTTGGTAATTAACAGCATAAAAAGCAAGGGTGGCAAAAGTATAGACCTTCTTTCCCAGTCTTTCCATAGTCCTGCTTTCCTCATCTGAGGGAGGAAGTTTAGTGATGGGCAGTAAATTAGAAGGCTTATCAGAGGCCACAGAAACCACCAACGGATCAGCAGATGGACACTTGTAAAGAAATTTGCAATCTTCAGGCACTTACAGTCAGGCTTCACAGGAAAAGGGGGCTGAGAATCTGGAACTTGAGATGCTGAAGAAAATACATCCAAGTAAAGCAAGCAAAACTGGAGGAACTGCAGATGGGGAAGGAAACTCCATTTGTAGGAGCTCACATCTCTTTTGCACATCAGAAACTTGGGTGCAATCCCACTTCAAATACTCCCTCATTTTAGCAATTGTATCTCCAAAAGTAATCTCCTCCACAGGTGATTCAGCGCTAGTAGATTCCTCTTCATGTGATGTATACTCTAGAGAGGAAGGAGTCTGTGTGGAATAGGCCAAAGAATCATCATCCAAAGAAACCTCCTGGCCCCTAAATCTCTTTTGAGGGAAGGATGTCCAAGGAGAAGCATGGACAGACACCCCCAAAGGTGGCTTCAAAGCCATAAGGGAATTAAATAAGCCCTAGATAAAAATTTTTCATTCACATTGAAGGTCCCTGTGAGAAGAAACATGCTTTTTTTTTTTTTTTGCTTCTTTTTTACATGGATGTCCGCCTTATGAAACATGGAAGGCCCAGACATCGGCCAACACTAAACAATAGTCAGACTCTCCTCCCTCACCAGAATTTGTGTAACGCCCCTAGGCCCTTCCGTAATATTAAGTCCTGGTATCCCCAACCATCCAAAAAGGACATCTGCAATGCCTCAGAGGATCTGCCTGTTGTCAGAGCCATGGCAGCTTTTGAATAGACTCCAGCTAAGGAATCTGACTCCAGAACTGGGCAAACCTCCAAGATTTCATTAGCCTTGAGAGAAACATTCAATGTAGGAGGCTCACCAGAGTCAGAACTTTTTTTTTTGGCTTTACTCTTCAGTGAAGACTCAACGCCTGGCCTAGAAGATGCCTCCATAGCATCGTTCACTAAAAGTTTGAGACGCTGTCTTTCCATCTAAATAACAAGAGAGAAATTATGACTTTATAAAGTCTTCGGCACTATCTTTATGTGGAATTTGTCTTCCATACTGACATTTGCCTTTTCTGGATGACATGTAGAAACCCCAGAAAAAAAGCAGCAGTAAATAAGAAAAGAAAGCCCCAATACGGCACTTATCTAAACACCTTGATATACCAGGAAACAACACCAAACAACTTGGGCAAACAGACAGACGATTGAAGACAGCGTTCAGACTGCTGGCAGAGAAGTTCTGAGGATGGTATGAGGTCACTTTTATGTCCTACGTATGTGAGGAGCATATGTGCGGCATACCTTAGGTAGTAAAAGGCTTTGGTATACTGGCCGGATTTTGGGATACCCTTGGCAGGCAATCCCTTATGTTAAGAATATTGCAACAGTAAAATTAAAGGGCATCCTGGAGATTGTCAGAACACCCCTGCATCTAAAATGCCATAAAAATGTCTTAGGCTTTAGGCAATCATTGAAAAAAAAAACTCTAACCTGAACAGTCCCTCTTCAGCTCAAGGGAAAAAATACCTTGACTTGTTTTATGATGGAATCAGAAAAATGTTTGTTTGGAAGAAAAACATGTCACATGCTAACAGCAGCTTTGTAATAATTTAACCAGCTCACTGGTGAAATGTCATTGGTCTAGATCAAAGCACCATATGCAGACTTGACGTTCACCTGCAAAAAATTTACTTAGCAATGAGTACTAAAGACAGTCTAGCAAAAGCAAACTACGGCACAACACTAAATACCTAGCTGACCAAGAGCATAGATTTTGCAAAGGCAAAAAAAAATGCAAGAAAGTGCCTGGAATCTTTCCAATGCAATTTGTAGTTATGATCACACTATAACAATGTGAGGTCCTCAGTCTCATGAACAATGCAAGGAGTTAAGAAAGAACTTTCAAAGCAAACTGTAAGTTACCTAAAGAAAGAAAGAAGAAAGTTTGGTTGAGTAAAAAAAAGAGCTCAAAACTTCTTTCTAGATAACCCAAAAACAGAATACAGAGTGGAGGTGAAGTGTCTGCAACTTTGTGACTAAGGGGTGGAAAGCTAGATTTATTGCCAATGGGGGAGAGAAGTAAAACAGATAACGGGATGAAAACTGTGTTATGGAATTGGCAAAACAAGGACAGCAAGTTAAGTTAGTGAGGAAAAAATAGTAGTAAACGAGAAGTTCTCATAGGAGGACAGACTAATAGGAGAACTCAGCTTCAACAGGAGTCAGTTGGAATACTACCCTGTGGTGCAAGGAATAATGAAAACTGGAAGATTACCTGATTAAATGCATTACCAAAATTACACTAGCTAAAGGGTAAGGGCAAGTTATTTCCAAAACCTATACAATGCTGTAGAAATGTAGTATGCAGTCATTCTGAAAACTACTGTACAAAAGTCAAAAAGGGTGAAAACTGGTATGCACTATGTCAAAAATAACCACAATGTCTGGAAATTGGAAACCTGGAAGCTTCAGCATAAAAGTGTTTTTATACCAGCAAAACAAAATAGAATGTTCCCTATGGTAAACTAAACATGCTAGCTATATAGGGGAGAGGTACGCAGGGATTGGATGCACATTTTCTGGACCAACCAGGTATTGCAGCATTTGAAAAATGAGCTAAAAGATGTAAAGAAACTCAATAAATAGTTGTAACTGCAGATTTTGCCAATTGAGGAAATGAAGAAGAGTTCCAAGTTCACTCTACTTACTGTTGTGTATACTATTACTTCCAGCTAGAAAAAAAAGGGGATTACAAGACAACAGAAATCCACACAGGCCCCAGTCTGTAAAAACTGTTAACAAATGACTGAGCAGATAAGAGAAAAAGAGAGGACAGTATAAAGAAAAAGGCAGAGGTTTGTAAACAGTTTAACTGGCAAGTAAACTAGTAAAAGAAAGGCTAGAAAAGAGAACTGAATCTTCTTTAAAAGCAACAAAGAAAATGAACCTACAAGGCACTCATAAATCCAACCCTGATGAAGCTGCTATACATATACAAGTCAAACAGCATGAGGGCTACCTGATCAAGGTAGTTAAACAGCTACTCAAACAAAACATGCCCCTTCTTTGGAACAGGCTTCCTATTCACATTAAGCAGAGCCCTTCTCTGTCCTTCTTCCAATGCAATTTGGCTCAATGGATGGGGGCTCGTAAAATCACATCTGTGATAGTGCCTATGTCAGCTGTGGACAGAGGCAACCTGTAAGATACTCAAGGCATTGGCATAAATCCATGCTATCCTCTTGTGTCTAGGGGCCATATATTGGGTAAAATCAGGTTATATTGGCTAGGCTTGTAAGTGCTCTTAAGTCATTAGCCTAGTAATCTCCTTTGAACTCATGAAACTAAAAAGCCAGAAATGATGAAATCATTGTTTGTTTCATTAGACCCAAACTTGAATATTAAAGAACAATATGAAAACTTTATAAGAAAACAAGCAGAGTAAATTTGAAAGAGTACAGCAGAAATATACCAAGGGCATCAGTGGATTAGAAAATTTAAGTTATTATGAAAGACTAAAATATTTAAATATGTACAAGGTCTCATACAGATATATATGAGGTGACCTTATTCAGGTATATAGGGTATTTAGAGACAACTTCTTCTGGAAATGGTTGGGGTTATCAAAAATAGTAGAGAATCATAGGCAACCTATGTAGAAGATTCTATAGGAATGAGAAGTGTACTAATTGGTTCTCTGGAAGAGCAGCTGATACATGGAATAGATGACCAAATTACATAGTATGCACTAGTCTCGATGTTTTTAAGAGTAGCTGTTTTGGTATATTTGCAGCCTAGAACAGCATTATTGCCTGCGCCTGAAATATATGTATGCATGTTTGTATGTAAGTGGTAACCCTACTTCTGAAGTTTTCAATACAGAGTTTCTCTTATCCATATGAATCTCGTATTTTCTTTTCTTGCCCCATTTTCCCAGAAGTCAGTTTTCTTTTTAAAAGTCATTCTCCTCTCCAGGTATACACCAAGCAAGACATTTTTCATCTTCTTGGAGCATAAACATTCAGCTTTCCTAACATGCACTTCCATCCTACTGGTGTTTATTTCAAGAAGGTAACATCCTCAGTGAAAGCATGTCAAGAATTTTACCTTTTTTTTATAAATCTTCTGTGTTTACTCAGGATTTCTGAAAGCATCATAAATGGTTTCATTCACTTCTAGATTTTCAGCATTTTGCTTAGTTTTTGTCTACTCTTATCACGACAATTAGATCAAACTGCCATTTGGAAGGAGCTCCCTAAAAGTATACCTGCTGATTTTGATCAGAACAACAAATATAAAAAATATGAACACATATTAAGTTATTGCAACATCACCATATAATTCATATAATATCGCAATGAAAAGCATGCATCTCTGCCGAGGGAAGCATAATTCTCAACCAATCAGGGACAAATTTCTAAAGAAACAAGAACGAAAAAAAACAATACTGCGAAATCACAACAGAGACTCTGCATGATAATTATGCTATAAGTGCGCCAAATGCAGCACTCTCTCAACTGTCAAAAACTTGAGCAACCAAAGTGCAGGAAAAATCCAGCGTTGTATATTAGAAGCTTTATTGCACAAAATACGAGTGAAAGACAAATAAATAAGCACTTTCGTTTAGCGCCTGCCAAACTTTTTCAAACTGTTTGAAACACATTTTCATATGGTTTAAATAGCAACACGTCATAACAACCAATTAATCAATTAGTTATATAAAAGAATTATTTAAAAACGGACAAACTTAGTACTACCAAATGTTTCCATTGTTAGCTCTTCTGAAGAACTAGGAGGATCCAGAAATACATCTATTCATTCTCCGATTACTAATTTAGAATCGCGGGGCAGAAAGAGTCTATCCTCGTAAAGGATTCAGCATGCAGGAAGCAGGAAAGTACTGCCAGTCTGCCGGACAGGACGCCAGTCGGTGGTGGGGGTTGGGACACGCGTGCAAGCACAGACTAGCTCTCCAATGATTGCAATTCGGGCTCTTCCAGTCCTAAAGTGGAAGGTAGCCGCCACCCACGACAACAAATAGCAGTTCGCAGGATCTTCATTCACAGTGTCAAACCAAAGTTCCCAGTTATGCCAACACAAGGAGGTAATCGGGCACAAACAGTATCATCGTAAGTGTGCACCAACCTCCAGAAAGTAGTTGCCCCACCACCACCAAGAATAGTTGTCCACATTCTGCACAATTCATTTTCTAAATACCTAAAAATCTAGGGAAAAAAAAACACCCTTAAAGAATGTCTATTCATTGGGTAATGCGTCTGTTTAACTATAGAATGTGAAAACTGAAATAATGGTAAATAATGGGAAGTTATAGTTTAAATTATAACACATCTCATCACATAAAATAAATTAGTCCAAAAACATGCCTTGGCATACTTGTGGTGTGCCAGCTGCTCCCAGATGAGAATCCGCAGTGATGGCGTCAAAGATGAGAATAAAGCGACGAGGCGTCAACACCAACTGTTGCGCTGTTGTATAGTTTACCAGAAGTACAGTGCAAAAGTATTAAACAGAATAAAAAAAATAGGTTGTTACTGTTAGTTCTTAGGGTTGTCACCTTTTCATATACCCAAAGTTGGACATTTTTTGTAGAAACTTGAGATTTTGCAGGACAATATACCCACAGCCAGTGCAAAGTAACTTCACCCTTTTGCCCAAATAAAAGCTTGTTATTGTAGCATTTGATTTATGCTATTTCATATAAC
>NC_056736.1:695969322-696109322 GCF_019279795.1 Protopterus annectens
ACATTACTGAGCTCTCTTAACAAACTCAACTAAAGTTGGTTTAGTGGATGTCCTTTGCATATGTGTTGTGATTACCAAATGAGTTCTGAGGTAAGAAGATGACCTCCACAAGTTCAGTAAATATTTACACCTGTCACATCTGCACCATTGGGAGTTAGTAATAAAGAGTTCTCAGTAAGCAAACAGTAATTATTACACTGCCTCGTAGTAGCTAGTGCCATCAGCCAGAATGATATCAAAATTCAAAGACGAGATAAATTACTTTAATGTTTGACTTTGCACCTGGTGTCATTCTGTGGGGTGGGGGTGGGGGGCTCCGGTACGTGTCAGCTTGGAATGATAGCTACCAAATCTTCCTGCTTTACTGGAGTAGTCTGCACCTCTCTTACCAAGTCTTTGTTTTTACTGACCCTGTAGTGCCTTTTTTAACACGTTTATTAAATATCACTTAAGACATAGGCAAGCATACATTTATACAAAAGAAAACAAACCATAGTAACATGTTTTCAGTTACATATATTATAAATCACATATGTTCTTAATATAATTACCATCAATCCAACATTACATAAATCAGTCAATTCCTGCCTTCCTTGAAATCCCTAGTCCTCCTCCTCCTGAACATTATTCTGCATGTATTGTTCCCGCAACTGCAGTTTATTTCTATGTAACGTGCTGTTACCCTTTTCTAAAGATCCCACTTCCAGTTATTTTATCTGGGTTAAACTATTCATTACTTTCAATACAGTTGGTTTAGACATTTATTTCTATTTTCTAATAATTGCTTTTTTGGGTGCCACCAGAATTAAAGTTAACAAGGAGTTACTATGTCCAGGCAATTCAGATCCTATGTTCCAGCTCAAAATAATAATTTCCTTAGTTACACCCATTTTCTCACATAATATTTATGACAGAGTACTTTCTAAAGAATTTTTGAAGTCTGACAACTCATTACCTACCCAAAACTTGTGCTCACAATTACCTCTGTCTTCCCTATCACACCTCCAACATTTGCCATCTACCTGAGAAAAATGTCTTTGGAGTATGCATGGGGCATAACAATATCTATGCAAACACTTCCAAGCAAAATTCTTATATCTGCTAGACTTTGCTGCATACTTGGGAGTTATATATGTCCTCCGATTATTCTCTTGTAAATTACTTACTCCATCTCTCTCTCTTCCCAATCTTTTCTTACTTCCTCTGATTGATTCCTATAGTTATTGTACAATATTTTATATGCCCTATTAATTATCCCTTTTATTAACAGCAACTTATGTTCTGCTTCAACTAAAAGCTCTGCTACGGTAGGTCTTTCACTTAAGATCCTTATATCCCTTTCTGTTTACCTATACTCTGATATCAATCCCTGGTAGGGAAGGCAATCTTGAGCCTGCAGTCCAAATTTTTTTTAGCCCCTTCCCATTCTATTACCTTTCCATCTCTAGTTATTTGCTTCCAATATCTTTGTTCCTTTGCCAGTTTTCTCCAGTATATTTCATCCCCCTCTTGGGTATTCTCTGTATCTCTAATTTCAGTCATTCCTATAGGCAAAATCTCCTTTCTCCATTGTCATGATGGCTTAGTTCTCAGAATACTTTCTATAATCTTCTGTATACTTAAGGATCTGCATACACAATCCCACTTTCTTCTTCTTCTTCTTGAATTTCCACCCTGTTCCATCACTATCCCTTTCCACTTTGAAGTATAGCTTTCTGCTTCTGGTATGTATACAAACCTAAAAATATCCCTTCAAATCAGGTAACCCCAAACCACCTTGCTGTATTGGAAGGCTCAACTTATCCCACTAGACGCTTGCCCTCTTCCCCTCCCAGAGAAATTCCTTAAACTCCTTATTAGTTATTGCCCACAACTTCTCTTCTGGTTGATAACAATATGCCTGCCCCAGTATGTAAAACCAAAACGACTAAAAGATTTTCACTGCTTCCATTTCCTCAGTTTTTGTATTATCTTTTGCTTAGTCTCTTCCCACATATAATTAGCTGCCATAGCAGAAGACTGTTTAATCCATACCTCTAAATACTTTGTATCCCCATAACTGTGGATATTGCTGAACCAGTTCATGTGTATGTACATAATATACAGTTATAGTCTTTGTTTTATCTTTATTAGTTTTCAATCTGGAAAAGACTTGAAACTGTCTCAAAATGTTCCACAACACTTATATGTCCTTTTCTGGTTTTATCAGGTAAAAATATTATCCACAAATAAATTCAACTTTTCTTGATTACCATACCAATTATATTCTTGAATTTCTAATTCCCTTATTTTCTTTGCAAATGGTTCTAAATGTAATGCAAATAACAAAGAAGAAAGAATTCACCCCTGTCTGGTGACTCTGTTCAAACACAATGTATCAGAGAGAAACCATCCCACTTTAATTCTTTCCTACATTCCCTCATATATCCTCCTGATTTACCTTATTACTATATCAGAGAATGCAAATGCTTCCACTTCCCTACTCACAAAATTCCAGCTTACTCTGTTGAATGCTTTGTCTGCATCAAGACCCACCAACAACAGAAGTATTTTCTTACATTCTGCCTTTTTCTGGATCATCATTGTTCTATTAATGTTGTCAAAGGTTTTCCTTCCATCCACAGAAACATAGCGATCCATAGCTATCGATTTTCTCAGCACCATTGCCTTTCTTTTAGTTGCTATAGACATTAACACTTTATACTCATGATTTAAGATTGAAATGGGTCTATATGAAGCTGGGTCTAATGGGTCATTACCATCTTTAGGTATTATAGTCACCTCAGCTTTCTTCCAGGACATTGGTGCTTTCCCTTTTTTTAAATTACTTTTAAAATCTTCCAGATCTTCATCACTTTCTTCCTCCATCATCCAAACGTCCACAGGAATAATATCTACTCATGGAGACTTTCCGTAGATTGATTATAAGTCACCATTTTTATCTCATCTCCTCCTGTCTTAGAGTTAGCCTCATCTAACTCTAAGCTTGGCATACTTAAATCTTCCAGAAATGTTTCCATTTGTGCTATTTCTTGGTTTCCATTCTCTGCTTTACAGATTTAAATAAAATTTCCAAAATATCTCTACAACATCTACATGATCTCTAGTTATTTTTCTTGTTACAGACTCCCTAAGTTTGGCAACAACCCTTTCTACTTTCTGTTGCCCAAGTTATTGTGCTAATATTTTTGTGTTCTGGATTTATCATAAAACGTTGCTTAACAGCAGTCTTTCTAAACTCATGCACTCTGCAGTTGCTCCTCTTCTTGTTTTGTGAGATTCCTCTTATTATGCAATACTTTAACCTTTGTCAGCTCCTCTAAATAATTCTTGTTTCTTTTTAACCATGTTTCCTTTTCTTTTATTCCTACCTTATTTTTAAACTCCACTTTCATTTTATCCCACTTGCTAGTCGTAACGTGAAGTTTCTATCTTCCTTAATAATGCTCACATAATTTCCACTACCACTTCCTGAAATTCCTCTCCATTTAACAGGTAGGTGGAGAAGCACCAGTGTCTCATTTTTGCTTCATTACCCTGAATTTTTATCATAATTTGTATTGATGCATGATCTGAAACAGTTATTTGATGTGTGTTGAAGCTTTCCATTAAATGCAAATGTTCCTGTGAAATATAGTTTGTATCTATTCTAGCCCAATTATTGTACCTTGGGGAATAATACATAAATTATCTGAGTTCCAGCTATTGAATTCACGTCTTCCATACCAAATATTTTCATAAGTATCTTCAGAAATCGACTCTGCTTTGTTGTATTTACCCTTCTAGGTCCCTCAGATACATCCTCACTGTTGCAAATCAAGTTTCAGTTCCCATGTATAAAAACCATTACCTGCAGAAAGATGATCATTTCTCCAAAATGTTCTTAAACTCCATAATAGCAATTTTAGGTGGAATATAAATACATGACAGAGTAATCCTCCTCCCTTGCCAGTAGCCCATTACTGCCACAAATCTACCATTATTATATTTGTTCCTCTTTTATTGTTGTTAGATTTCCTTTCGCAATTAGTATAGTTACTCCCCCTTTCCTTTGTCCCTGATATTCTACTGAATATCCATCCTGAAATCCTTTTCTCATCAAATTCACATGCTCATTTCTTTTCCAAATGTGTTTCCTAACGTAACCATGTGACATGTCAGGACCCGCAAGACTGAGTCACAAAATATAGAGACTGAATGACCAGGATCGGACTTGTATAAACCAAAAATAAGTTTAATGAGAAGAGCTATTCACTCTTCTCCTGTGTTGTTTATTTTTTTTTTTTTTGGGCTTGTCAGCACTTGGCATTTCTAGTGCCAATATTTTGATAAGGAGTTGTTTCCTGCAGCATTGCTATTTGCACTCTGCATTTCTTAATATAATTCAACACTCTTACCTTTTTGCCTGTACCTGTGAGGCCATTTATGTTCCAAAATAATATGGATAGTGTAACCATTATGATAAGAAGATATTATTCCCACTTATTATACAAGACAGCTTTTTAAATGTCTAATTCCAACTCTTGAGTTACATGCACCCACTAATGTTTGGCAGGTCAGGCTTTTTATAAAGTTCTTTCTTTGTCATCTCCATTTAAACCTGTTACATTTTTCAAAACTTTTTGTTTTAATGAAAACCCTAAAAAAGGCATACCCCAGAACACCTCCATAAAGTAGTATCTTAAAGCAAATGCACACACAAAACTATGTAAATCTTGAAATAATGATTTTAAGCCTCCTGATAGGAACAATTGTTGAAATCATCAACTGTACGCACGAGCATTACCTAACCTAAAATGAAGGTTTTCCATGCTAAAGTACATGCTACAGCCTGTGTTCCCATTTACACCAATTGTTGTCTGTTCCTTTCTTATCCCTGTTCCCTTCCCAGATGTGAAAAGAGTTTTTATGCTGTCAGAAAATATTAACTTTTAGCCTTAAGAAAAAGAGCACTATCATTAAATAAAACTAAATTATACACTGTTTTAGTAAATGCATTAAAGTGCTTAGACTGCCCGGGAAGCTGCTATCTCTTATTCACTTCCAGTAATTTCAAACTATATTTCTTAATGAGCTGCTTGCCCTTGCACCTTTTAATTTTACATTGCTGTCAGCAAACATTGTTCAGAACTCATGAGATTTATTGCCTGCACCTGTAGTCACTTATCTCCTTGGAAACATAAGAACAGACCGTACATCTGCCCTCAGCTGCAAACTTCTCAACTAAACTGAACATTTATTTGCTAAAGGAAGGAGAATGCATCATTCACCACATTTTAATATTTTCCCAACCTACATGCATGCACAAAAAAATTGCTTTTAGATTAAGCAAGGGCATTAATCCATACATTCACCTATGCAAAAATAAGACAAAGCTTCTCAGCTGTACATAAATTACAACATATTAACTTAAACATGCTTTTGTCCAGCCTTTCTTCTTTTTACATTGTAACGCCTACATTTCTTAAACTAAAAAGTACTTGTTTACTTTAATATCTTTATCACATACAGCAATCACTGAAAATTTTAGCCACCCCCTGATTACACACTACATAAATCTGCTTTACTATATATCATGCAGTTTATACCATGAAATGTTTTATACCAAAATAACCAAAATTGTTTTCTTTATATTTACTTTTGTTTTAAGTGAGTGGGTATATAGTGTTCAGTTCACCCACAAGTTTAACAAAGTCAACAAAAGTTCAATCTTTCTCAGCCACTTTTTCTTGGAAAGCCATATTTCACAGATGTGATTGATACTTTGCAATCTCAATGTATTAACTAGTTTCAGTGTTGCTGGTCTTCTTCCTGTTAATCTCCATCTACTAACACCAAGCTCTAGTTCAAGTCCAATGTACTCCCAATTTTTCTAATCAACTCCTCAGTTTTTTCTGTCTTTTAAGCATATTCCTTTAGAACATTAGAAATGGCTTCAGTGGCAAAATCCCTGTGAGCTTTACAGTCCGAAGAATGAGAAGCAGAGTACATTTCTGTTTGATGGCTCACTTATTGTTGGACAAACTTTTATATTTCATCCTTAGCCTTTTCTGCACCACAGGAAAAAATATTCTGAAGACAGCTGGATACAGCAACTTGAATCTCACACATGCCTCTCGACATTCCCTGAATGCAGGGATACATTTGTTTTTGTTCTGCCTGGTATACAGTGAATAATCATTTTTCACAAGTGCTCTACTGTCGCCAATTTTTTAATTCTTTTCCACAGTTTTGTCAGTATCAACTCTTTCTGCTGGTATGTTTGCATCTTTACTAATATGGGTATTTGCTGCTTTCGAATGGCCAACTTTGGATCATGCAGTCAGTGTGCCCTTTCAATTAACAAATCCTGCTGTTGAATACCAGTCAAGTTGCTTATTTGTGCTTTCATAAACTTAATATAATTTGTTTCTTCCAGTTTCTGTGGTACAGCAGAAAATCTCAGGTTTTCTCTGCATGTTCTGTTCTCCAACTCTACCATTTTGTAAAACAGCTCTGTTTTTTTCTTTTTTTTTTTGCAGTTTTATCAGTTCATCCCAATTTCTGCTGCTTCCATTTTTTCCAGCCTTTTGTTATTTGAGTTGATCTATTCCTTTAATGTTTTATTTATTTTGATCACCTCTGAGTGAATTTTATTTATTTTCCATGTAAATTACTGGAAGCAATCTGTTGTACCAAAGCTAGAGCTTGGACTGCTTTTTGCTGAACAGCTGCAGGATTTTTCCCAGTCAGTGTCTTCTCTTTATCTTTTCCAGTTGATTTTCTTTCAGGCTGTCTAAGTTTTTTCTTTGCTGGCATCCAAAAAGTGAATTTATAAGTCAGTAACTGAATTTTACTAAAGCTGGCAGAATTACTAGCCCATATCTCTCAGTTTATTTTTTTACATAGATGAGATCTGAAATCAAGCTGTTGATTAGTGTTCAGCCATCTTAGAAGTCCCCCGTAGTGCCTTTTTAAGCAGGGTCCATCTGCTGGACATTCCAGCCTAGTAAATTCTAAACACTAAAATGGCTCTATGCAATGCCAGCAGTCTGAACAAATAAATGCAGAATTTAAAGCCCACTTGGAATTTGAACATATTCATAGTTACAGAGACATAGTTTCAAACAGTCACAGTCCATCTATTCCTGTGTTTATTGCCTATCATGTCTTCAGACCTACTAAAAGTTATGGGGGAGTATCTGCAGTATTTGTCAGTAAGATTCTCACCCATTATCAAGTTCCTCAGGACACCAAATTTGAACTCCTAGATGTACATATAGTCCTAAATAAGATAAATTAATCAAAAGACACATCAAAACTTGGAGCATTATACTAAATAAAATAGAACCTCACTAAACCTAGTAGAAAAGCTACAGCTTACACCTATCTACTACCAACACTAATTTATGCCTCTCCTATACTTGTAAATGTCCAAATCTGCATGGTACAATAATGCCACAACAAAATTGCCAGATTTGCCTGCACCATCCCTGATAGGGGTCAGCACTGTACTACCCTCAAAGAAAAAAATAACAGTCTTGGGCCACCTCATTACCTCAGCTATACACAACTAATTGTAGCATGCAAACTTGCACCTAAACCTAACAGGAGTACCAGCCTAAAATGTATCCCCCAAACTTATGTACCTCCTTAGAGGCCTGCTGTCAATAAACAAAGCTTTACTTTCCACTCACAAAGCTAATTACTTGGCATAGGAAGCCCTTAACTCTCTTTACATCCACAAGTTATGGAACTCACTATGTCAACCTCTAAGACTCAATAGCAATCTGTTCACTTCCTATGATCTGTTAAAAGGCCATCTCAAGGACTCCTGGCTATGCTATTACTGCTCATCAAGCTCTTAATACAAGTAACCCTTTTCTTTACCCCCATTGTCATGTATCTCACTCTCCCGCAAACACTTAGGCCACAATAATAAACAGTGAGGAGTGAATTGCAAATAAAATGTATATAGTCTGTCTCTTGTAACTACTGCTGTACTTTCTACTCTTAGACTAACACTTAGTGACAACTGTTCACAACTAACATTGTCATTCCTATAACATCCTAATTACTACTGTGCCCCTTAAAGGGTACATGAGTACATCACCCTACTACAAGCTGAATAACTTGTCTAATTCCTACTTTAATGCAGGCTTCTCTGCGTCTGCTCATGCATACCCATGTTTGCAACTGTTCCACTATACATTTGTATATAATATGTTCCATTTCGACATGATATTGTGATTGTACCAGTTTGAATGTATTGCACCAGTGTGATTACATCAGTGTGAGTGTATACTTTTATTTAGCATGCCTTTATGTAATGTAACCAGTTTAATATGCCACTGTGTATCATCTTCTAATACTACAGTATAAAATATGGTACTAATGTTGAATTAACCTGTGTTAATTTACATTATATTTTATATTGTATAGTACCAATTGAACTTTTCTCTCCAAGCCTCTCCTGAAAAAATGTTCTACATCTGGTCAGACTTTCCTGGTCAACAAATAAAAATAAAACAATATAAAATAAATTACTAAATAGCTACCTGTAAAACAGCTTCTGTGTCCCCTTCTGATTACGATAACAATTTTAACACCTTAGTTGAAATCCCCATTTAAAACTCTACCTTTCTACTGGGGGGACTTCAACTACCCATCAAAACCTGGCTGACCTGTACAGTCAGTAGTTGGTATGCCCAACACTTCTTTGACTTAAATGTTATCTCACTTGTATAATTAGTTAATCCTTCTAGTAGGAGTCCCAATAGCCTTTATAATATCCTCACAAATATGGCCCCTTTTTGCACACCTCCATATGTATCATCTTTCCTTGTTCAATCAGGACATAAATCAGTGATCTTTTTCTATAAAACTGGTGGTACTTCATCCTGCAAGCACCTCTGTGTTTAGGGACTTCTCTAAAGCAAACCTTCTTCAGTTACTTATTGGCCTAAAGAAATTCCACTGTAATCCTTCTTTGACGGATCCCATTGCTAATGCCACTGCCTATGCTTCTACTGCCACTTAAATAGTAGCTTTGAAAAAGCAGTCCCTATGTACTCCAAATATAATGTGAAATTTAATGCTTATAAAAGATCTCATTCAGCATAACTTAACACATTTAACCAAGCTAGTAAAGAGATTAGGGGAGCCATTATGAAGCTGAAAGCTGAATGTGAACTTAAAACAGCCACCAAACCAAAAATAACTGAAAATCTGTCTTTAGCTTTGTTGGAAAGTTAATAATTATCACTCAGTGGTGTTTGAAGTCCACAATAATGCTGCCCAGTGTGACCCATAATAAGTATCTAAAACCCTAGCTGACAAATTTAGTACAAATATTACTCGACCAAAAGCTGTAGCTATTCCTCAGTCTCAGACTCCCCCTACAATTACTGTGGAACAAGTCCTGTCAGCCCTCACCAAACATAAAAATACCTTGTCCCTGGGTCCAGATAACATACCAGATTCGCCTATCTGAATCCCTGCTTAACCTCTTTAATGTAAGCCTCTTCACTGGTTACATTCCTGCATCCCAAAAAACTGCCATTGCAATGCCATTGTACAAGGGTGGCCCATCATCAGATTTTGGTACCTATAGACCCAGTAATCTCACTAGTCTGTTATGTAACATTATTATCTCATACCTCAGTAATCCGGACATTGAAAATTTGTTAACCCTTGACCTTTTTCAATTTAGTTTTATCAAAGGAAGGCCCTGCCTCTTAAACCTCATAAACATTTTTGAAAAACTCAGCAAAGCAGTGAGCAGTGGTTACACAATACTTAGAGCATATCTGGGCCTAGTGAAGGCCTTTGCCACTATTCCTCATGCAGCCATTATGAACAAACTTTTAAACTGGAATATAAATGTTTATGTTGTATGGCAGATAGCTAACTGTGTCTATCTGATTGAATCCATGAGTTTAGAGTCTCAGGTGCCACTTCTGAAAGCAAAACTGTTACCAGTTTTGTACCACAGGGCTCGGTTTTAGGCCCGCTCCTGTTTGTCAGGTGTTTCTCAGACCTTCAGGCCAACTCTTCTATCCTGCGGTTATCTTAGTTTGCAGATGACTGTAAATTGGAAGTTATTCAATTTTCCATTGATTCACAATTAATGCAAGGGCACAATTGATGCAAAGACAATATTTTCAAATTAAATATGAAAAACATAGTACAGTTAATTTTGGTAAACAAAACATTTTTCCATGCCATATAGGTGACACTATCAAAAAAGATCAAGGCACTGTTGTAGGTACTTCCTTATTTTGTGATCACCATGTCTGCACAACAGTTTGGAAAGCCTTCTGTCGGGCTTATCTAATTTCCAAAGGCATCTCCGCTAGATAAAAGAAATCTTAAAATCTTCCTTACTCATATGTCATCAGACCCTTTACCAAATAGAATTCCACTTTTAGCATGTATTTGTCATGAACTGAACATAACAGACTTTGGTGGTTCCTAACTAGAAAGATCAGTGGCCTCAAAAATCTTAGTTTTCAGGACAGACTAGCAGGCCTATCGCTTTGTATTCAGTTTCTTATAAACTCTTCCATGGGATCTGTATTTAGCCTTTTGTACAATGAAAGATTCAAACCTTTTTTTGAAATTCTTTTCCTTCCCAGAACAAATGGTTCCTTAAATACCTGGTTAAAGGAAATAAACCATCAACAGATAAATAAGACATGTTGTCATGATTGCTTCATATTCCAATATATCCCTGACCTCTAGAACAAACTTCAACTACATGTCAAGTAGAGTAACATCTTTGCCACCTTCAAGGCAATCTTGATCTTTTAGACTTTATTTATTGTAATAAATAAAGGTTAGCACATCACATCAAAACAGTAAAAATCAACATAAGCAGGATATAAAAGGCTTATAAGTGTAATACTTCAAATAAATCTTAAAGACATTGCCCAAGATGTGGTAGTTTAGGGACCACCAGAAAAGGGGTCAGAAACACTAGCCTGAGAAGAAAAAGGCAGCTGTTTCCACAGGACCTGTGCTAGGTAGGCAGATGAATGCTTACCAGATAATTTTAACCACATCTTGGTAAGCAGTTGGAGATTTTTGTCATATGTATCTACTACATTTGAAATGGGTACTCATTTTTTTTAAGAGAAATAAAACTATATGCTATGATATCACATGATCATATGAATGAATTGCACTCTTCATTAAAGCCAGTTACAGTAAGCAGCTCTTCATCTGTTCATTCCTAGCAACGTATCATCTTTAAACTGCCCTTCCTTTCCGGTCTCAAAGGGTGGAATAAAAAACAGTGGAACAGAAGTTTTTTTTGTTGATGTTGTTTTTTTGTTTTTTTTTTGTTTTTTTTTTTAATAAGCAGGTCCCAGATTGTGCTTGGCTTAATATATAAGAACTTTAGGTTTGAATGTTGACAGAGAGTCAGTGGGGTATAGGTTTGTTTAGGAATGACAGAACAACCTGCATAAAGGAAGGCATCAAATGTGAAGTTAGTGAGGAAGAAGACCACCAAGCCCCGAATGGTACAGAAGAGTGAGCAAAGTCAAAATCTACATTAAGTGATCTGGTAGTTAAATTAGTGGAAAGGGTAAAAATTGTACTGTATCCACTTCTTGACATGATAAATGAGGGTAATGAGAAAATGGTGGATAGGAGGAAGAGATTCATACTCACGTAATGAGAAAATGGTGGATAGGAGGAAGAGATTCATACTCACGTAATGATAAAATGATTGTCTAGGAGGAAGAGATTCATACTCACGTAATGAGAAAATGGTGGATAGGAGGAAGAGGTTCATACTCACGTAATGAGAAAATGGCGGATAGGAGGAAGAGGTTCATACTCATGTAATGAGAAAATGGTGGATAGCAGGAAGAAATTCATACTCACATAATGAGAAAATGGTGGATAGGAGGAAGAGATTTATACTCACGTAGGATCTGCATCATTCTTAAGCTGAGTGGATTATTCCAAGCTCCAGGGTAGAGGTGAAGGAGGAGGTATTGCTTGACATCTTGAACCATAACTGGTTCAGCCAAGTGGATCAGGCCTGTACTGTATGTTATTCTGGATGTGGGCATGTTAGAGGCAGAGGAGTCTTGGGCTTTCATGTTAAGGCACTGTTAGCCAGTGTTGAACATGTTAATGTGTTATTTGGCAGGGGAGCAAAGTAAGAATAGAAAGAGATAATGGTGTTGTTCTTTCAGAGAGTAGACCATGCTGAGCTGCGTGGCAGGGTCAAGGGTGACTTAGAAGAATGGGATTAAACTGATGGTATAAACAAGTTATGTGAGTGGATCAGAGATGGAGAACTCCAGACTTTGTAGAACTGAATCTGGAAGAGGTAAGTGGCAAAGAGGGGAAATATTAGTGTGGCTACACAGAAATGTGAATCTGGCAAGTAGGCTGAAAAACGAGGCCTAAAGGAATTGGAAAGGAATGGGTGGGGAGGTGGAGAAGGCTTAGTTCAAAGCTGGTTGAGGAAAGATAACATAAGTGTTGAGGATAGCAAAGGTGCAAGTTATTAGGTAATGGGCACAAAGAATTGGGAAAGGAAACATAGTATTTTTTAAGTATATAGCAAAATGGGGGAATGAAAGGACATATCTGGAGAGAGTAGACAAAGATGGGAGAGAAATCACAGAAAACTAGGAAAAAAGTAGACATAATTAATGAATGCTTTGTTTCAGTCTTCACAAAGGAAAGCAAGGGAGTTCGCTATGCTTGGATGAGATGCAATGGGGGGGGGGCAGAGGACAGACACCAAGATACAGAGGGAGAAGGTGGTGGAGGATTCAGTAGCCCTTATGGAGGATAAAGGACAAGGACCAGGTGGGCTACCTCCGCATAACCTTAGGAATTTACAGTACGTTGTTAGACACCCTTATTTAGATCTTTAAATCACTTTCCAGCTCTGCCCAGGATGACAGCAAGTATGGTGCCATTACACAAGGTGGAACAGGAAAAATATGGAGAGCCCATGGCCCATTAGTGTACCGCTGTGCACAAGAGGACAGCAAGTATGGTACCATTACACAAGGGGGGGGGGGACAGGAAAAATCTGGGGAACCCCAGGCCCATTAGTGTAGCTGCAGTTGTAGTGAAAGTCATAAATAAATGCTGGGATGAAGTGTATTAGTATTTCTAGGGTACAATAGTCTGCAGCACAGCAGCAAACATGGGCTCAGTACAAAGAGGAGCTGTCAGTCAAACCTCGTGTAGTTTCATGATTGTGTTATAGCTGAATGTGACAAGAGGGTTCGGGGCCAGGATCAAGACTGAGGAAATGGATTATCTTATGGTTGGCTGGTAGGACACAGACTGCTGTAGTAAGTGGGATAATGTCAGAAATAAAGAACAGACAACTTTTATGCTGTGCTTGTGGGGTTTCCTGGGTATTGTACACTTTAATATGTTTATCCCGGACATATATGTGTGTGAAAAGAAAAGAGGAACACTATCTTTGCTGCTGACACAAATATAGATATAGCAGTAGAGGATGGGGGGATGTTGTTTTAAGAAGAATATGGAAATGCTGGATTAATGGACAGAAGGGTAGCAGTTAAAGTACACTGAGACAGATGTAAAGTACTGCCCCTGAGCTTCTTGTGCCACAAATATAGTGGTGTGATGGGAGGGAAAGACTCAAGAATCAAAGAGGTGATGTTTCTACTGTACAAGGCCCCGGTGAGAGCACAGCCTAAAAAGTATATGCCTTTCTACAGACTAAACAATGAATGTGACTTCAGTCTCCTGGAAGTGATCGGCAAGACCATAAGCAGAAATAGGTGTGGAATGGATTGCAGACGGTTTGACCAGAGTCTAAAAGAGCTAGAGCTCTTCTCATTAAAGACCAGAAAAGGCAATGGGGGACATAGTATAAATGCAGAACATGCATATGAATATACAGAACGTTATGTCAAGGAGATATCAAGGGATCACCTGGATCCAAAAGGGCAGAGAGAGGAGGAAGGGGATACGCAAAAGAATGAAGGGATTGACTACTCCTTGGATATCCAAAAATCTGTTCTTCATAGGGAGGGTTGAGGACCCCTGGATCAGAATGGGTGCTGGAGTGTAAAGGTACAGTCATTCAAGGTGCATAGGGCAGGTGGGTTGGAGGGAGGTAAGGATGAAAGAGATGTATGGGGCTTATAGTAAACAATCAATATTTCCAGTATTGAACCATAAATCAGTGATAAAAAGTCAACAATAAGAAAAAAAATAGATTTAGCCAAAAACAGAAAAGAAAAGTTTTTGTAGCAGGGCAAGTCTGTCTGCACCACATTGTCACATATTACAATATGCAATCGCTGAGATCATGTGACCTTGGTGATAAGTGGAAGCTTCCTTATTCCCAGAGTTCCTTCATCTTGCCTAATACACAGTCTGTTTTTTTTTTACTAAAACAAAGTATGTTGAATACCATGCCTCAGTGAAACTCACATCTGTAATAAATGTTCTAAAAGGTTAGATTAATTAGGATTATTTTCTTTCTCTGCAATAAAAGTAATATAATTTAAGGCCTCTGCCAGTCCCACAGCATGCTAGTTAAATGACCAGAATAGGGAGTGGCAGCTAATAACCTGAGCAAGAAATTCTACAGTCACTGTAAACAAGCAAAGTTATGATTTGGGAGACTAAGAATGATAGCAGGAAGAGACCAGTACATGGCACCGGCAGAAGGTATAAGGTGCCTAACCTGATGAGCTTAACCATGTGCACGTACTATAAATGAATGCATTGGATGTACCATGTATCCAAAGCACAGCTCTGTCACTGTGCTCTTTTACTGTCATGTGTTAATGTACTGTTATCAATTTTGTATGTCTGGTCAGTTTTTGATTCCGGGCTGAAACTGAACTTGGTCAGTGCTTGGTCAGTGCTGTACCTCTGTAAGCAAATTCAAACAAACAAATAAATAAATATTTCCTCAGGGAACATATGAAGACTTGGTAACAGCTGCAACTTAGTCCTTTAGTGACAGCATGTTGTTCAGGACCATTCCCTCTGATTTTATACCTTACTCATAAATTCCAACATATGATGCCTCTCAAACATTAACGTGGAAAGGCAGGGATTTGAACACTGTCATGTACAACTATCACCTCAGACTTTGTTTGCTTACATTTTAACCAGCTTTGCTTTTTTCTTTAAAGTTTGGTATCTAAGCACTCTTCAAAGATAGTCAACTCCGACCATTACTCCCAACAGGAGAGCTAAGTGTAAATATCATTACCTTCATCATCATCATCATCATCATCATCATCATAACAGTAGTGCCGCATGCCACTTCTTTGGATGACCTCTTTCAGCAGAAGAATGTATAATATGTACACAGAATAGCCAAGACTAGCTTCTGACAAATCCTAGAACTAAATAGGTGGCTTCTAGATAAAGCAACAGTAAAAGCAACTGAATAAGAATTAAGTAATGTAAAATAACCGAAGGTTGAAGAAGATAAGCTACACTAAGTGTGCAGATGTCTGATCATGATTCAGTGGTCCATTGTATCAAATGTAGCTGAGAGACTGAGGACCTAGAAGGAATACAACATTTGAATGCTTTTATTTATATGTTTTGATGGGTTCCCTTGGTTTGGTCGACAAGTTTAATCGACTGCATTTGGTTGACTATACAGATAGTCGACTGGTGTATGAGATTGACAATACTTGGGAAGGCAAATATTCCCTTTCCCTGGGGATTGTGCAAAATCTTTTCATTTTCAATGTAGAGGGATTTACCATCAGGATGTCAGCATTCATGTTAGTCGGCCAACTGAACATAAATAGTTTTGATTACCAGGGTTTTCCTGCTATGAATAGTCTATTTTCATTGAAATTTGTGGGAAAAACTCTCTGTACAATCAGTAAACAGAAATAGATATGTTAGTGTTACTTATGTTTGTATCATAGTAGGAAATGAGCATAGTTTTCAGTGTTAGAACATCAAGTCCAATGACTGTCCTTTAACTGGGGTGGCAGCGGAAGTGGCTTGAGCAGAGCTAAAACTGTCTCTAGCCAGGAGACACTTCTTAGTGAGTTCATCTGATTTGTCATTGGCCCAAGCACTGTAATCACCCAACAATAAGTGGCCTAGACAATCCAGCACAGAGCTGATAAGTGAAGCATTAAGAGAAAAGTCTCCAAACAACATGGTGGGAGATAGATGAAAACATCTGCGATTCACATCTACTCAGAGGACCTTGCTCAGAGTAAGTGCTAAACAAATAGATTGGGTTTTTCAAATCCATATATAAAACACATTAGTTAAGTATAAATTTCTGACCTAGTCAAGTCTTAGTAATTCATGCTAGTTCCCTAACCTCTAAGAAATATGAAGGTAGGCTGGGCCTACTCTGTATAGACCTGGGCCTGGCATTGAGTACAAGTGCTGTAGCTGATGGCAGTCCATCTCTAAGGGCGACTTGTGAAGGATCTATTCTCTGTGCATGTTAGAGACACAGAGGACCCCTGTTTTACTGAAATTTCACCACGCTCCACCTTGTGATTTATTACTTGCACTGTGATATACCCTTACAGATCAGGAAAATGAAAAGAACAGCTAGAAAACACATCAGACATTGACTATTAATTAATAACATCTGACATTTAATGATATGAGAAGTTATTTAAGAAACCAACAACAAAACAAGCAAACAAATTGCTTTGTAGCGTATCTAAAACTAAAAGGCATTTTTAAGAAAGGGAATTGAATTAGCAGTAGGTGTTGGGTAAGTGAGAAGCACCAGATGCGTATTTATTCATTTATTTTATGCCACTGCTTTACTTTAATTCATGGAGGTGGAATAGAACTTGCAACCCTGAAAATGTGAATAAAATCAAATAAAACAAGTGCAGAATCTAGACATGCCTTGTGGTATATAAGCAGTCATGCAGAATACGGAATCCACTAAGTCAGCTAACCTGTCTCCCTGTGTAGCTATATTTGTGCCGAGTAAGCTAACAAGGATGTCACTGACAATTTACTTATATTCCTAGCTGACATATTGTCAGGATGGTTTAGTACTCAGGAGTATGAATGTTATGATCACAAAGAAGCGACTGCAAACTAACATTTTACTGTTGATGCACATGTTGTTGTTGAGAAGGTTGGCAAAGTGACATTTTATTTCATGTTCAAGGATCAAGATGTCAAGAAAATAAGTTGTTCACTATCATCTTTGCTTACTGGCAAATTAAATACAAGAAAAACAAAGGACGCTAAAGAGACCAAATCAAAATCTAAATCCCTTGCTCTTCGTATCAGATGAAAGAAAACACTCTATCACTATGACATTCTTAGCATTGAATATGAGAGCTCAAAGAAATTTCTGTATATGATACATGGCAAATATTAGCTAAAAATCTCACCTACACCACTGTCTGAAAAATATCTAAACTGCACAATAAAAAAAGGAATGGACCTCATGTGAATGTAGGTAACAGCAAAAAAATAGAACTTCCAAGAAAATGGACTAACGACGTAGGAAAGCAAATAAATGTAATAGCAAAAAACGTAACTTCATACACAAAGCTTTCCGATACAAAACCATTCCTCACTGTGGTCTAAACATGTTATATCAGTTAATTCTTACTTAAAAATCAAAGACACAGCCAACCAATCAAATTACTTATCAACTAAGCATTATAAGATTCTTAAAGTTTTTATGAATGGGTATGAATTACACTTTATCTTAAAAAAATTCCTTCATCTTAAATCATGAATATAGCAAAAAATAGCGTTTATATCATGCTATCGAAAGATGACAATAGTGAACGCTATTTCATCGAACCTAAAATATCTAAACCACATAATATCAAACATTCAGAACAGAGAATTTTTTCCTTGGGATAAAATTTGCTATTCCGAAAAACATACACACAACACAAGCACACCTAAAAAACATCAATCCACACACATACACTTATAATCCTACAACTAACCCTACACTAAACTGTATATACACTACTATCTATCCACTTACCTTAATCCAAACCCTAACCCTAAGGTCTGTCACTATCGCACACTCACCTAACCTGCACCCTAACCCTAACTCACTTAACCCGCCCCTAACCCTAACTCACCTAACCCGCACCCTAACCCTAACTCACCTAACCCGCGCCCTAAACTTAACTCACCTACCTGCACCCTATTCCTAACAACCACACAATTGCACACTTACCTGAACCCGACCCATACATTTCCACCACAGCGCTAAAAATAGCGAAGCCACAGAACCGGCCAACCAAATGATTTCCTTAGGAAAGGATTCAGTGTTCTGCAGCTTCGTTATTTTCAGCGTTCGGTCAAAATGGGTCGATATTAGAACATTCTAAGTTTTAAAACTTCGATGTTCTGATATAGACCCATAAAATAAATTATTTATACTGAATAAGGTATATTAAACCAAATACAAAAATTGTAATGTCATTTGTTTTTCTTTTAAAATGAGTTAAATGCTTTGTTTATGAAGTTACACTTTTTGCTATTAAATTTATTTACTTTCCTAATTCATGAGTCCAGTTTTTGAAATATCTAAATTACACACATGTCTGTGTGTGTGTGTGTGTGTGTGTGTGTGTGTGTGTGTGTGTGTGTGTGTGTGTGATATGAAAGAAAAATCACTTCTCTTTGTGTAGTAGCTTTTAAACCTTTAAATCCAGTAGTTGAAATCTTTTATTCCAGCAGTAAAAAACACCCACCAAGACAACAGTATAAGAAAACTTGAAATAAATCTGAAATAAAATGAAACACTTGTATTTAAGTGCTTTCGTTCATTGTCAAGTTCATTTTAAAGTTATTTAACAGTTGAACTTCTTCAGAAATACTATAATACATATAATATATATATATATATATATATATATATATATATATATATATATATATATATATATAAATATATATAATATATTATATATAATATATTGTCAGTAAACTGCAGATAAAAGGTGACAGCATAACTTTCACTAAATACTACAATGCATAAAATAAAGCAACTATGACAATGAGAAATGCTCTAGCATAAAAAGCACAGAAACAATAAATGTCTTACTGGAATATTTGGGAGACTGGGGTTTTGTAGTATGTGAAATATGTTATAATGTAGCATTAGATAAATTATCATGAAACTTGCATGATAAACCCTGAGTGCAGCATATTTCATGTATCAGACACCCCCCATTTACTGCATACATTTATAGTTACATATAAATATAGATATTGAGATAAATGTAGATGCACCTTAACCCCTGTGTCCTAGCTAAGGACTGAAAATGATATGTGGAGAGCCACACTTATTTTTAAATAATTAATAAAAACAAAAATAAATAAAAGTTACTCTGCTGATGCTCAAAATCAGAAAAATAATTCTGCAAACTATCACAGCACAGTTTTAGTAATCAAGCCAAATGCTCTCAGTCTTTCAGGTGTATCAAAAGATAAACAGAAAAAGGAAATAATATTTCTTGTTGTTAAGTAGTTTAGTTCTGATAGTAAAAAAGAAACTGCAGCATTATTTATCAAAAGGGAATTGAATTTAGCGGGAACAAATAACACCCGTGTAAGATCCAATATCTCAAGATTGGTCAGAGTAGTCTGCCTGCAAGTAAGCCATCTTTGAAGATGATGAAGATGAGGCATGAAGCCACCTTATATAAAGGTTATGTGAGATGCATGTACAATATACACACTAGTTGGATGAGCTGTGCACAGTCGATATGCACAGAACCAGTTTTTGGTTTAGTGAGGAAACAATTGCTCATGAATATGTGAGCATCTAAAGTCTCCAGCTAAAGCTGATAAATGACGTATATGTAAAAAATGAAGGCTGTGTTATAGGTTCATATACCAGTAGCTGTGTTACCAAGGTATTAATTTATCAAGTCCACCCTAGAAAGGACCAAGAGCATGCAATCAAACTAGATATCTATCTCTACTCCTACTCTGTCGACCTTGACCAAATTAGTCCCAGGTAATACACTGCACAGGCTGCATATGAACTATCAATGTCCAGCAACTGATAGCCAAGCCTGAAGTCCATCTTCGAAAGTTCAAAAGTGTGCATTCAAAGCAGATATATATATATATATATATATATATATATATATATATATATATATATATATATGTATGGTTTACAATTAAATACACAAAGTCACTGCTATTGACCAGCATGCGGTCGAAAGACAATTTTCAAATGGGCAGAATGCTGACTCAAAATACATTGACTACAATACGGCAAATGGGTAGTGTAGTTCGAGTATCTTAGTTTGGCATTGTGCACTGAGATCGCGGTTCAGTGAGGAACAGGAAATTAGCCCATTTCCTCACTGTAGTGTGATGTTGGAGTTTGTATAAGTTGTAGGGGGTGTGGGGGGCTTGCCCCCTGCAAAATAGTGAAATACACATACTGTTGACTATGGAATGTCACGGTACATGAAAATGCATAGCATGGGTGACTGACGTCACCTACTTTATCGAATACATCGAACTACGGTGTTCCAGATTCAGGTTTTAGACTTACAGCTTGTAGAATCTAACTGGAGGGACTGTTGAGTGAAATTACCCCCACCTGGTTTCAATAAATTAGGCTTGACAGGACAAGTAAATAGGCAGGTGGAATTGCCATCATCTACAAAAATTCCCTAAACATGACCACGTAGGCACTGGAGACACCTCAGTTTAATAATGCAGAACTACTTATATCACACCTGAAAATCAATAATATGAAAACACTTTGTTTAGCAGCCATCTGTATCTCACCAAACATTACCAGTGTGTAAAATAGTCTGTACTAGATATCCCACCATATATAACATGAGACAATAATACTAGGAGACCTAAATATAGACTGGCAGGTTACCAATAGCAACATTTCATCTGATTCCATAAACCTGTACGGCTTTACACAGGTAATTACATCAGTTACTAGAGTCCACAAAAGTACTGGTGGGCAAGCAACCTTAGATTGCATTCTTACTAATAGACCCTAAAAAATGAGTGTAGCTGGTAGCCTTCCAGACAGCCTAAGTGACTATCAACCTACTTAGACTCTCAGAAATTAAAATATCCAGGATAAACATATAATTTACAACCAACTTCCTAACTCAAAAAAGTTTTGACAAACACACTTTTATTAAGTCCTTAACAGAATATAACTGGAAAATGCCAAAAATATATGCCCTTAGAATCCTCTGTCACAAACTTTAATGAGATATTCCTAAAAACTCTCAGGAAACAGGAGGGTCATATCCAAACCTGCACAATAGCTAACAAAGGAAACTAAAACAAATAATGACAGAGCTTGGAAAGAGTGGCTCAAGAATAGAACACAGAATACATTTCCATTTTCCAGGCAACTAAGGAATAGGACAAAATACCAAATAAAACATGACGAGCAAACCTATTTTAACATCCTCCAAAATAAACATCAGAGCAATCCAAAATTCTTCTGGACATCCATAAACAAACTTTTACATCCAAACCAAACTACCACTCTGACCCTTACATCCAACCGTACAACTGATTTGATTCTTATGCAGTTTGACAACTATTTTACACAGGCAATATTATCCCTCTCAAACATTAATACTGCCACTACCCTCTCAGTACCAGCAGCCCCGGCTAAATACCTTCAGCTATTTAACTCCACCATTAAAAAAACTCCTAGATAAGCTAAAACCAGCCACCTTGGCCACTGACCAACTCTCAGCAGACCGCTTACAAATGACTGCAGATGAAATTGCTTTTCCAGTCTCTATATTGCTAAATAGGTCTATATCCAAACAAAAAAGTGTTCCTTCTGTGTGGAAAAAAATCCTTTATTATACCTTTACACGAAGGTGGCGCATATGCAGAGTTTAATAATTACAAGCCCATTGCATTCCTCTCCCACAACAAAAATACTTGAAAATGTGTTCGTTCACGGCTTCTACATCACCTACATTCAAATAATCTTCTCTCTGAAACACAGCATGGTTTCACACCCCACCAGAACACAAGCATCACCCTCCTTCACTTGGCCAGCACTATTAACCAGCACAGGAACAATGATAACTTAGTGTTAACTGTGTTCCTAGATTTGTCCAAAGCTTTTGACACTGAATCACACCAACATTTATTCACTGAAATCTCTTATATATGTCTCTCTCAGTTCTCCCTTAAATGGTTCCTTAGTTATCTGCCTAGAAGGCAACATGCAGTCAAATTGCAACAGGACCTCTCTTCTTTTCTTACAGTTACCATAGGTGTCCCTCAGGGCTCTCTACCCCTTCTCTTTAATATTTTTATAAACAAGTTTCACACTGCCTCAGAATAAGCAAATATAGTACAATATGCAGATGATTTGACTTTAATATGTACAGCCCCCACAATATCCAAACTCCAAGAAATCACTTAAATGTCCTTCTCTTCAATCCATATTTGGCTGAAAAATTCAAACCTACTCCTTAATCACAATAAAACAAAACTGCCGTTCTTCACCCCAAAACATTATCTCAGTCAAAAACAATCCTTCTTTGTTCTACCAGCAATTAATGCTAAAATTGAGGTAGTAGCACAGACTAAATTACTGGCCATTGTAATAAATGGCCATCTTAAATTTGATCAACATATTCTTCAAACAGTTAAAAAGACCCTCCAGAAACTTGGCTCCCTTTACAGGGTAAAACAGTACCTTACAGAACCAGCTATCGTCATCCTATGTTTTTAGGTGCTTCACCTGTCCTTACAAACCTAAGTTCTACTCTAAGTGCAAACTAACCCCATGTTATAACAAAGTAGCTAAATTTGCTAGTAGCACTGTACACCGAGCTCATCACTGCCAGGCCTTAAAGCAGCTAAACTGGCTACAGTTTAACAACTGCAAAACATACGCTTAGCTAATTATGGCATACAAACTGAGGTATTATCCTGAGCAATGCTCAGCATTAAAAAAATATATATTATTGTCCTAGCCCTACACCCCCACAAGGGACCTCTGTTCTGGTGATAAATTTCTACTAAACACTACTTAAGCAAATAATTAAATGGGGGACTCACTGTACTCCTGTTACATCTCCAAACTCTGTAACATCATCCCTGCACAAGTAAAAATGACTAACAAACTCCCAAGCTATAATATACAGCTCAAACAAAACTTTACCTAATCCTGGTCATGCTAATGTTCATCACCAGGTCGAGACCTCTAGTAAAAGCACAAAGTTCTTATTGCTTATCATTGACTTTTTGCCCTCCTCTACTTAAATCTTTATACCCCTAACACCTTTCCCTCCTTCACTTGAATCAATACACCCCTCTTCATCACCCACTTAACACTCTTCATCTTTCTATTTTCTAACTGCCCACCCACCACTCTGCCGCTGTCATGCATCCCCTGCATACCTAAGTTATAAACCATCTTGATACACCAATTTAGACCAGGAAGCTTAAATATCATGCTGTAGCAGTCATATGCTTTTACCACTATCCTCCGATACACTACAAATATCTCCCCTCCCCCTATACAATATTATAATGAAGTCATTATTTAACTATGGTCATAATGGTCTTAAAACAGGCTGTGTGCCAAATGAATGGAGGACTGCAATGGTTGTACCCCTTCATAAAGGAGGACCTTTAACAGTTCTTGGAAACTATAGGCCCATTAGTCTGACTTGTCTTATTTGCAAAGCCATGGAAAGGATTTTCATGGAAATTATCAACAAGGACATGTGAGACATCCAGACACTGAATCCAACCCAATCTGGCTTTGTCAAAGGAAGGTCATGCTTAATGAATCTGTTGGACATCTTTAAAAAGGTCACTAAGCAAGGGATGAGGGGAAAACGGTGGACCTACCAAGATCTGGCTAAAGCATTTGATGCAATATTCCACTTGGGTATTGTCAACAAACTTATGGAACTAGTTATAAACCCCTTTATAACACTCTGGACAGCTAGCTGGCTCACCAGTAGGACTCAGGAGGTTAAAACTGATGAGGCCACCTCCACAAAGAGGCTGGTCACCCATGGAGTCTCCCAAGGTTCAATGCTGAGCCCACTCCTCTTTGGCATCTACTTTGGAGATATCAAAGGCATATGGCTGACTAAGTTTTTAGCTGATTTCAAACTGGGAGCAGTCACTGAATCTCCCCAAGATGAGCGCATCCTTCAGGAAGGTCTAACACAGACAAATGCTTGGTGCCAAAGCCATGGCTTAAAACTCAATACCAAGAAATGCATTATAGAACCTTTTGGGAAGTCTACTACCCTGGGAAACTGCATCATCAATAAAATACTCTTAAAAGATGATTCCCTAGTCAGGGATCTGGGAATTCATGTAGGCAGTAAACTAGCCTTTGACCAGCATATGTCCAAGGTAGTAACATAATCCTTCTATGTTGCTCAACCTATAAGCAAGGGCACGGCATCTAGGTCCAGAGAGGTCATCATACCACTGTACTTAGTCATCAGACCCATCATATAGGATAATGCCCCCTTCATTATATACCTGACCAGACACATGCAGCAATTGGAATGGCCACAAAGGTTCCTTACAAAAAGAATACAGGGAGTAAATGAATGTCCTACACTAATCACCACAAAGCTCTACCTCTTTACTCAGTATCATACAGACTTCTGAGAGGTGATCTTTGCCTGGCATACAGGGCATCCATCCCTGGACACTGTTTTGGTGAATCTTCTGCACATGTGCAAAACAAACAACATCAGAACTACAAGATTAAAAGACCTATATTTTGTTTGCAACATAAATAGGATATATTGGAGAGACAGGTATGTTCCCAGTGAATTCCCATTCTCTGGAACAGGCTCCCCATCCAGGTAAAGCAGAGATCTTCCCTATCCCTTTTTAAGCACAAGTTGGACCAATGGCTAGGTAATTGAAAATGTACCCCTGGTTTGGCTGCTGTGTGTGTGATAGACTGAGGCAATCAGTAAATCACCACCTACAGTATATAAATCAAATGTATGGGTCACATTTGGGTTGCATGGCTAGGTTTATAAGGGCTCTAGTGGTTGTTAGCCTAGTAAACACCTATGAATCTATAATTTAGTTCACTATATCTCTTGAATTCTTTACAAACCTATGCAATAATAAAGTCTCCCTTTCTACAAAATTGTATAACTTCATTACGTATCTTGAGCTCCTTGCAAACCTTTCTTTACTGAAATGTAAGAATTCTGAACTTCTTTACAACAATGCTTTCCCTTCTACAGTATTAATCCATTTACTTCCTGCAAGAATTTAGAGCTACCAGCACTGTATAGACTTAAAATTGTTAATGTAAGCATTTTACTGTATATACCTGTCTTGTTTTTTTTTCTGAGAAAAGTAACTGTTCATTTTTCTGAGAGCTGTCTGAAATTCACTTGTTAATATAAATGTGCTGTGGCAGAGCTTTTTTCACTGGGTCTCCAAGGGAAATGGACTCTGCCCATTTGGACTTTCTGGATCAAAACAGACAGGCAAAAACAATAAAAGACAGACAAATGTACCAAAATATGACATGTTTAACTGTGCAGTCTTTCGGCTTTTCCCGGTTAGGGGTCACCACAGCGGAACTCCGGCCCGCTAATGATTGGCAGTATATTTTTACGTGCCGAGTTGCCGGCCCTGACGCACAATCTTCAATGAAGGTACGCCCATTCACGCATGACATGTTTAACTGTAAAAGAAAAAATTGTCAGTTGAACCACTCTTCACTGAAACTCATTTCATAGAGACGAAAAGAGAGAACATTCAATAAAGTGAACGTTCACATCAATGAAAAATTCCACAGGGAAAAGAAGCAGTTGGCCAATGTCAGGAAACTGCCCTTTTTCCCACTGTAGTGTGATCTTGGCGTTGCTATATATAGTTAGGGGAGTGTGGCAGGCATGTGCACCCCCCACCTGGGTGGGTTTGACATACTGTTTTGATCGTAAGGTGGCCAAGTGCTTCCTTTAACTGTGGTATTTTTTGTTGATTTGAATGTTCACTTTATTGAACGTCCGCTTTTTGAGTTTCTAAGAAAACAGGTTCATAGGTTGGTACTAGGCTATCGGCCCTAGGGCCTATACAAGCCTAGCTATAACAATTCCCTGGCTATTTCTTCCTACACTATTTACTTCCCTGGACCGCTGTCTAGCAGGGCGATTGATGTGATCCCCGGGGTGAATTTCCTTTCTCCCATCCAATCGTCAAGGTTTCTTTTGAAGAGGGCCAAAGAGGCGCTCTGCTTGACATGTATGGGCAGTCTGTTTCAGAGTCTGGGGAGTCTCTGGGTCAGGAACCTATACCTCCAGCATGTTTTGTTTATTGTGATGACAAGGTTTAGATCCCTGGAGTGCGTGGCTCTGAGGGATTGGGATTTCTTTAAGTATAGCATGTCCAACAGCTCTGGGGTTGACATGGCCTTGTATGTTAAGCAGAAATCGCCTCTGAGTAGACGATATGTGACATAGAGTATAGCTGGAGTTTTTTTAAGGTGGTCAGTATAAGGCATCTGCTTTAGGCCTGTGATTCTTTTAGTGAGGTATTTCTGTGGCCTTTCCAGTTGTTGCAGATGTCTTGAGAGGTACATACCAAATGGGGCACTGTATTCTATAATGGGTCTAATGAGGGATGAGTACAGTGGGACAATGACCTCCTTTTTTCTGGATGAAAAGCCCTTAGTGATGAGGTGTGCCACATAGAAGGATTTCCTGACTGTTGTGGCGATGTGGTTATCAAAGGTGAGACCACTGTCCACCTGTGTCCCTAAATCTCTTATCACACTTTCGGTGTTTAGTGTACTGCCACCTATGTGATAATTCACTGGTACATGTTTGTTCCCAAAGGGGATAACTATACATTTCTTGGCATTGAGCTTGAGCCCATGGCTCTGGCACCAAGCATCTGTTTCTGTAAGGCCCTTTTGTAGAGTATCCACATCATTTGGGGATTCAATAATGGCTCCCAGTTTGCAGTCATCTGAAAACTTTGTTAGCCAGAGTCCCTTAGTATTGGCCTGTACTTAAGAGACATAGATGCCAAACAAGAGTGGTCCCAGGACTGAACCCTGAGGTACTCCACTTGTCTGGAACTGGATTTGGAGTCGGCTACTTTTACAGTGTGGGTTCTGTCAGTAAGCCAATTGGCAACCCATCGAGTGACATAGGGATTAATGCCCAGTTTATTAAATCTATCTATGATTCCAGAGTGGAGGATGGTGTCAAAGGCCTTGGCAAGGTCCAGATAGGCTGTGTGGACTGCCTTACCCTTGTCCATAGCTCTGGAGACTGATTCAAAGAAGTCAATCAGGTTCAGGAGACAAGATTGGCCCTTCACGAACCCAAACTGGGTGGGGTCCAGTATTTGAAGGTTGCTAATGTCTTTGTTTATAAGTTCCATGATAATACGTTCCATGACCTTGCAGATCAGGCTCGTCAGACTGATGGGGCAGTAGTTCCCGGGATCCAAGGTGGATCCCCCCTTGTGGAGTGGGATAACTGTAGCTGTGTGCCACTCAGTGGGCATGAAGCCTGAGGTGATGCTATGATTAAACATGACACTTAGGTGAGGTGCCAGTTAATTTTGTTGTTCATGTAATACACAGCCTGGGATGTCATCTGGTCCCATGGATTCTGTATTCTTAGTTTTGAAGAGTGCATTTTTTACCTGTATGGCCATTATTACCGGAATTTGGCAATCTTCCAGTATTGAGATGGGCCGTTTAGGGGGTGAGAGGGGGGTGAAGTTGGCACTGAATCGATCTGCCAGGATATTGGCAATATCCTTGGTATCAGTATATTTAATTTCATTCTGCTCAGAGCACATCTGAGCATTGCCATTTAGATTCTTGACATAGTTGTAGAATGCCTTGTGGTTGTCTTTGGAATCTTTGGCAATTTTATTTTCGTAACTAGCTTTGGAGGATTTTAGGAGGGATCTCAGCTTCTTACTGAGCATATTTTGGCAAAATATGATTTGATTACATAACATAGACCCACATATGCAGGTATACATACATATACACAAGTTCAACATAGCATTGACTCATTAAAAAAAGCAAAACTTAATTTTAAAATATATATGATTTTCACTCTTTAAGATTAAGAGCTCTGCAACAAAAGTAATACCACTTCCATGAGGCAATTTAAACTTAGTCGACTTTCAGGGAGACACATCCCTACATAAAACATGCAACAAAACAATTTTTGGACAGATATTCTAGTAATCGGGACCCTTATTACTAATTGTTTTTTTATGTACACATGATTTTTTGGAGACTCTTTAGATATGATAGTGATAGGGATTATTGTTGCCAGGTTTTTTTTAATACATTTGATTATTTTGGAGCCTGTTTGATTTCCTCTGTGAAGCCCAAATTATCGGCCATGTGCAGATGCCTTCATTCTACACAAAGCTATAACTGGACCCAGGCATTTCTTAAACAACTCAGTTGCAGCAGATAAGCCAAAGGACAAGAACTTGAAATGGAAATGCTGTAGCAAAAAAAAAAAAAAAAAAATTTAGTCAACAACTAACAAGCTCCTAATAATGGGAAAAACTACTGAACACAACCCATGATCAGCAGGACCCCGTCAGTTAATAGCCTCAATCTTGAAGATGCTGTTTATACAAGCCGAATCATGTGTGATCAGTGATAATGCCAACAATGGCCCTCATCCACCTCCTCTACAATGAAACTTTGGCAGCTCATTCACTATTAAATGCATACCAATCTGTTTTATGAAAAAAAAAAAAAAAATATATATATATATATATATATATATATATCTTCAAGTTAAAATCAACTCCCCAGCTTTGGACAAGCTCCCAAACAAGTACATTAAAATTACTGCTAACATCCTAGCATATCCTATCTCCATACTAAGAAATCTTTGAAGGCAATATGTTTACCAAAAATTTAGAACCAATCATATATCAAACCTCTTTATACAAGTGGACTTGATAAACTATTGATCCATTGTCATACCACCCTCTCAATCCAAAATGCTTGAAAAATGTGTTCACAGTCAACTTCTGTATTACCTTCTGGATGACAACCTTATCTTTCCAACTCAACATGGATTCTGTATTCAACACCGCAGAGATCTACTTATGTTTCATAACTCTGTCTGTCACTACAGAAATACTGGTAACCTCATCTCAACATTACTCCTAAATTTGCCAAAAGCATTCAGTATCATCTCATTTCAGAAACTTACAAAAACTTAACACAGCTAGGAGTCTGTAGTATCGACATTGCCTGGATACAAATCTACCTATATGACATAACCCAGCCTGTGAAAGAGAATGACACATTCCACATTTTGGCCTGTGTCTATAGGTGCTTGCCAAGGCTCTGTACTTGGCTGTCCTCTTCAATACATTTATTAATAACTTCCCTGCAGCTAGCAAACAAGCGTGAATAAGCAATACATTGATGACTTCACCCTAATCTGCTCAGCCCCTAACATGTCTTTGCTCCAAATAATAACTCAGAATTCGTTCTCCTTAACAGAATTCTGGCTTGACAATTCCCAGCTATTTCTGAATTCCCCCAAAACAAAAATACTGTTGTTTACACCAAAGCACTGCTCTGACAATAAAAACCTCTAAGCAGTCACATCAGCAAGGAATGTTAAAATGGAGATATTAAACACAACATGCGGTGGTCATCATATTCTAAAATCTAAAATTTCATCTCCAGTTTCAAACTGCAGTTAAGATAACCCGCCTAATGTAGAAAGCCAAGCCTGTCCTTATTAGCAGTAGCAGGAAAACCACTGCCTCGGCAAACTTACTCCCAGATTTACAGGCTATCCAACTATATAAACTAGAGAAATGCTACAACAAAATCACAGTTTCCCACCAACACATCTAGCAAGCCTTGAAACTGCTTAACTGGATGGAACTGCTTAAACACTTTATATACTCATACCTAAAAACTGCCAGCATATTGTATGTCCCTAAAAAACTACCCTTCTCTAAAACATCTTCTACAGGGTTATGGTGCTAACAGACAACTATGCTTCTCAGATAAATGCCTTGTGTCAACAACTGAAACCTATAACACATTGCTGATGCGGTCCTGCTTTGTAATTTAACTTTGTATATACAGTATATCTTGAAACTCAATTCCATCCAGTATCAGACAATTAGCAAGCTCACGTCTCTTAAAATTCACACAACATCTCAAAGACATCCTCAGTCGTTTTCAGTTGTAAAGTCTCTGTGAGACTTGGCTGTCCTTCTGATGCTCTTGAGGGAGAACCTAACACAATCCAGGCAGGCAGCCACATTCTGTTGCTGATCAGTCAAAGAAAACGGTCAAGGGAGCAGAAATCTTTATGTGGGATCGGTTTCTCACAATCATTACTGCTGTTTTTATTAAAGACTATCACTAATTCAGAATCACTGTCACACAGTGTGTGTGTGTGTGTGTGTGTGTGTGTGTGTGTGTGTGTGTTTTTCATTATTTTGCAAGACAGCTTTCATACCACAGGCTCATACCCATGCCTCTCATAGGTTCATAGGTAGTTACTAGGCTATCTGCCCGAAGGCATTTATAAGCCTAGCCAGAATGTGTTGGCTCTCATGAGCAGATGTTTACCATGGTATTCAATGTTGCAGACCTCATCTTTTGGATATATGCTGCTAGTAACTAGCATGAAGGTTGACCTGACTTCCACAGCTGTACCTTCCCCATTGGATTTAGCCCACTCCCTCTCACTCAGATGCCAGGGCATCAGTGGTATAAGATGGACATCAGCTGACACTGCATTCAGGTCTTTCTTACCTCAGCAGTAGTACATCTGAACGAATCTTGAACACTGTTTGTCTGGCAGCTGGTCTACTTCAAGAGGAAAGATAAGTACCCCACAGGAAAATTTCTTTGCATTGTCTTATATGTGTGTTAATGGATATTCTGCTAACACACACACACACACGCACACACACACACACACACACACACACACACACACACACACACACACACACACACACACACACACACACACACACACACACTTAGGAGCAGTCTTGAGGATTATTGCCAGTTCACCTGTGACATATTTTACAATGTCATAAAACACTGGAGCACCTGACCAAAACCCTCATGGACACAGAGAGGATGTGTAACCACTGCATGGAAGATTTTCCAACTGGGAATTGAAATGGAAAACTGAGTGCTGTGTGGCAGTAATCTTAACTTTTCACAGTTCCACCCTGATGTGGATTCATAACTGGGCACCACTCTGATGTGGTTTCATAACTGGGCATCACATACAGCAGTACGTACTTACCTCCACATATACAACAAAGAGTAACAAAAAATGTCTAAATTTTAAGTCTTCAGCATTTTTGAGTATCCTTGTCTCCGGTACTTATCGAAAGAAATGTCTTAAACGTCTCGGATGTGCTAATTCCTTTTAGAGCTATAGGTGAACCATGCTATAACGCCACATATCTCACTGTGACAAGCTACCTTTTCATGTGCTTGCACATCTGGGATTCCAGACATATAATCTGGAATACCTTTCAGACTAAGGTGGTACTTCTTCAGTTTAACGTTAACCATTGAAATAAATAATCAGCTCTCACTGCATTACATAGAGAAGTCACTTCACCGCTGATTTTCTGCATAGCAGTGAAAAGACAACCAACTGTGTAACCCTGTTTTGGTAGCAAATATAACTTACTCTACTGGTGAACCTAGATGACATATGATTTACGTTAGAAGAGGACTCTAGATTAAGTGTGCCATTTACTCTAGAAGTGGATTATAATGTAAGTGTAATCTGCTCTAGAAGTGGATTCTATAAATATAAAATAAATTCTAGATGGTTTGATTTGCTTTGGAAATGGCTTTTAAGTGTGATTTGCTCTAGAAGTAGACGCTAGATTGTGTGATTTGCTCTAGAAGTGGATTCTAGAATATCTGGCAGCTTAGTGCAGTGTATTAAGGCTGAGCTGTGAACCAGCTATACACATAACGTTTAGGAATTGATTCAGTTAGTCTGTATTTGTTTGTATTACTATGAGCAAGTCATTTAACCAGACAGTGCTCTTGGGTCCCTTCAGAAAAGATCCTTGTGTCTAAAGAGCTTACCTACTTAACATTTTCAAAAAAAGAATCAATGTTGGTGGACCGTGAGTGAGCTTGTAAAATCAAACAATAGAACACCAAAATACATAGCATAGACAAATGTAAAACCTTTAATAATAAAAAAAAGGTCATACACTTTTACCTCCATTGCTTTATAGTTAGTTTCTTAAAACAACAAATACAAAAAGGTTACAAGAGCTACATGGAAACCAGTGAAATGAAATCAATCACACACTGACTAGTTTATAGACATGGAATTAAAATTTAGATAAACAAATAATTAAAGCTAATATTTCCTAAAAATCTACCACTGTAGGAAGGGTGGAAAGAAAACATTAGGGTTATAGTTAGCAATGCATCTTGATAACGAATACTTTGTGTGTGTGTGTACGTTTGCACCATAATGTATCACCAAAAAACTAAATAGGTTCAATGAGAGACGAAAATGGAAAAGGGACTGGTGACCAAACATATTATGACTATACAGAAAATCTAACAAAAGGCCCAACTTATATTTATAAAGATGACAGATACCGAGGGCACATTTATACCAACATGTTCATTAATGGTGGGGGTAGTCGCTTGTATCCAAATTAAACTGCCACTGTAGCACTTGTACTTCCAAGATAATATGTAAATGAAGGCATATTTGCTTCATTTGGTGGTATTAAGCAGTTTGGCGTATTTTGACAGTGTGTTTGTAAAAGGGCACTGTGATTTCCTTCTCTAGCTATGATGTCTCATCTTAAAGAATCTTAGGGGAAAATAGCACAGAAATGACACCCAAAACAGTTCTTGCATGCCCCAACTGATGTGCAATAATGGTGATTGACAGACACCTCATTTGCAAGATGGATGGCAAACCCAAAAAATATAGGTTCTGTATTATCATGGTTTGACTGGTACTTTAAGGTGTAAAACATGGCCGTCTTCCATCCCTGTCTGTGCCATTGAGAATACATGCTCTACAGTGACTTCATCTGAAGATGGTTAAAAATGGTATGAGAATTCCCCTTGAAATCATAGGCTGACTATGCATGTATGTGCATTGCTGCTTCCAGGGACCCAGGTGTGTGAACAGCATCAAACCGAAATCTACACAACATTTACCAGGTTATCTAATCCTGCAAATTCAGAAACAGTAACATGTTGAGCCCTTCTTTATGTAATCATCATGCCAGGAAAGGTGAATCTACAAAGTATAATCATCTGAGAAGCACAGTCTGGAGGAAAACATTGGTACTAGAGTTTGATTCCTACTAAGGGTGATTTTGGAGAAAACTTTCTTCTGGCTAAGATATCAGCTTTTATTAGGTAAATGCTCCTTCTTACAAATCCATTACTTTGTATAACAGTTTCTTTTGACTGCTGTTTACCCCACTGTCTATAAAAGATATCAGTTTGTCAGTGCTTTTAAACATGTTGGGAAAAGTGTGTTGAGGGATAGATTGTAAGGGTACTGAATTTAGAGGGGTAGATGGAAAGGGTACTGAATTTAGAGGGGTAGATTGCAATGGTACTGAATTTAGTAGCCTGCAGGATTATTAAGACAGATGGGAAAGACACCCTTGAGCTCACATTCACAGTATTTGTTCAATACTATTTTAAAACTGAACTCCTTGCACATATATCAGCCACAATCACTGTACCAATGGTGTTGTAATGGTCACTTGTTGTTGGTCACTTGCACTGCTGTGATTGTTTTGTGGAGAATATGTGCTGAGTACATCTGCATGCCTGACATTTACTTAAAGATTGTGGATACAGATATCTGTCAGGCACAAATATAGCATACCATGTAGCCTAGGAGCATCGTAATAGTCTGAGGATTTGTAAGGCTTATACAGGAATAAGGCTGATAACATTCTCATGAATCAAACGTGAAAATATGAATTAAGTATAGCCATGCATTCCCAAGAATTTTTTTCAGCCCTTGTATAAAAACAGCTCACAGCCCTTGTATTTTAGGTATGAATAACCCAAAGCTAGGAAGACATTTGCATGCTACCCCTATCCATAATGGATAAAGGTACTAAACTAGGGGAGAACTTCTGGTTTCCCATCCATTCATCCAAATTAGGCTTGAATGTAGTAAGAGACATACTTTGCTTTATTTATTTATTTTTTTTAATTTTACATTTGTTGAACTGGTTTGTCCGACTAAGTTGATAGCCCTTTTTCTGCAGAGGCCCAGGGAGAAAAGCTCCACAAGTTTACAAATAAAAGTAAATAGAGGCAATAAACAATGAATAAGGCCAATAATACAATTTTGACAAAAGCAGAAAAAATACAGGGTTTCAGTTGTTATTAACTTAAGTGTTGTTTAAAGAAATGTCAGATACACAAATTGTGTACCTAGCTAAGGAAGTTACAATTTATAATAATTAATATATCTTTTAGAACGAGTGTCAAGCAATTACCTAGATAAGGAGGCTAAAGAGAACCAACAGATAAACAGAAGTGAGACCTGAAAAGGGACAGGCAGTAGATAGCCCTAGGAACAGGAAGACAGATTATGGAGGGTGAGTAGAGTGACATGACCAGGGACTTTTCAGGTATTCCTTGATGACCTATTTGAATTGTTTGAACTGTTTGAGTGACCTAATTTCTAATGGCAGTTTGTTCCAAGATATGATTAGATAGTAGCTGTAGAGGTTTTGGGTATATAGATTTGTAATATGTCTTGATCTGGGCTACGGAGGATCTTAGAGAGAGAGAGAGTAAAAAGAGATTAGAGAAGAAAGTTGGAACCGTATGATAGCTGGTACAATACAGAGTGAATAATCTTTTTTTTTTGCAATCTAATTTTTATTGCATTTTATTAATATACACATACAGGTCGCGGTAGTGGTGCTGCAGTAGCATTGTCGCCTCACAGTAAGGCGTCCTGTTCGATTCTCAGCTAGATCATCTTCTGTGTGGAGACATGCATGAATGGGAGTACCTTCGTTGAAGGTTGTGCGTCAGGGCCGGCAACTCGGCATGTAAAAAATCTACTGCCAATCATTAGCGGACTGGAGTTCCGTTGTGGCGACCCCTAACCAGGAAAAGCCGAAAGACACAACAACAACAACAAATACAAATACAGGTCATACAACAAAAGCATATAGGGTCGACATATAGAAAGTGGATACAGTTAGTAAATACTTGGTTAATAACATATAGGTTCAACACAAAATTACAAGGAAAACAATTGGCCTCCCATGTACAAGTGTTTTAGAATTTAACATAGAATAGTGAAAGTCTTAACAATTTAGAATATTGAGTAATCATATGTAATAGTATAAGATCGTAAACCCAATACCTGTTTGCTTTAACTATCTACATTATGTACATTTGGCTGTCATTAAGTAAGGAGGTATTAGCATGAAGATATTGTTTCTACTGATACTAGGGTATAGGAGCATGGTAATAGGGTTTCTATTTTGATTTTTCAGGGGTTAGAGTGGAGTTGGGGACTTAAAAAATCGAAAAGTATTTAGGTTAGAGTTAGTCCTCCCTCCGAGGTGGGGATATTAAATAGCAGGGAGATAGGAACGCGGCCATAGGAGTAAGGAGAAATAGAAGCAATAAAGCGAGGAACGTTATTTATTTAAGAACTTCTGTAAGGTTATTCCAGTATTTTTGGAAGTAGTTTATTTTCTTTCTGCTTGTTGTCTTTAGTTTACTTGCTAATACATATTTGATAGACATAGACTTGAACTCCTTCCAGGATGTTTTGGACCTATCTAACCAGTTTAGTGTAATATAAGTTTTAAGTAGCGCACATAGTGTTACAGTAATATGTTTCTGTTCACATTTATAGAGACTAGGAAAAATATTCAAAATCGCCATTTCCCAGGATAGGGTTGACTTCATGTATCCCATTTTTTCAAGTTGTGCTCTTAGGGAGCACCATAGTTTATATACATTTTTACAGGACCACAAAATGTGAAGTGTATCTGCTATCGAAGTAGGGCAGGTTGGGCACAAAGGCAAGGCATTTGGGTTGATTTTACTTAGGAATAAAGGCGTAATGTAGGCGTTATTGTTTATCATGAACTGAGTATATATCAGTTTCTTTAAAGGGGTTAATTTTATTGTTGTCTCAATTACCTCAAGTTTTTGGTCAATTGTTATTTCTTTGTTTTGGCTATCCCAGTACGTAGAGAATAGAATGTTATCTTGATGTTTAATTTTTGTTATTAATTTGTATATATTAGAAAGCATTTTAGTCCTTAACAGAAGTTGGGTTATTAGTTTCTGATATAGCTGAAATTCTGATGGGGTGACTTTAATCTTGTCTGTAACCAGAGATATTAGGTATAGTATTTGTTTAATAATTATGTAGTATTTCTTTATTGACTGCTAATGAGGCTATGATGGCTTCAAAGGGTAAATCTTTAATTTTGTAGAAGTCCCATACTGTACAGTTCTTGATGATTGGAAAACTATCAAGATTTAACATGGTGTTGCTCAATTTGAAGTTGGGATTTAGATAAATTGGTTGAGCCATCACTAATGAGTTTTTCAAATCGAGAGATGTTATCAGTTTTTGGAACCCAATGATATTTTTTATTAATATAGGGTGAATTTTATATTCTTTGAGAGTTTTAGGATTGAGAAAGATGGTTGCTCTAGGTTTAATATTGGATGTGCTTATGTATGCGTTGTAGATTTTTGTCCATATGGGGTTCCAGTCTTTATCTGTAGGACGGAAGTTGGTTATGTGCAAAATACGGCTGGCATTTATTATATGGTTGTAAGTTAGAAAATCCGGAAGGGCCAGGCCCCCCTTTTCTTTAGGAAATGTTAATTTAGTATAACTAATTCTGACATTTTTAGGGTACCACACAAATTTCCCCAGTATAGTATTCATTTTTGAGAAGAAAGTATTTGGAATGCTTTGATTAAGGGCAAAGAGATGGAAAAGAATTTTGGGTAGGATATTCATTTTTATAATAGCTACTTCTGAGAGGAGGGAAAGGTTTAGAGTCTTCCACCTTGTGAGATCTTCCATGACTTTTGACCATGTTTTGTATAGATTGTTATTAATTAGCTCGTGTTGGGGATGGGAGAAGTTAATACCCAAATATTTAAGTGTATGATTAACATTGATCTTTGTTTCTGGAATGAAAAATTCTTTATGGCTAAGAGGGTTTAAAGGGAAGAATTTTGATTTGTTGGGATTCATGGCATAGTTTGAGATTTGTGAAAATTTGCCAATAGAGCTTAGAATTTTTTCTAGATCAGTTGAAGGTAGTTCCAAATAAATATTTAGATCTTCTGCAAAAGCAGTATATTTCACTGGTATTTTATATATAAAGACTGGGTGATGGAATGTTTTTTGGCTTAACTTTAACAAGAGGACTTCAAGATATAGATTAAATAAATAAGATGAAAGCAGACAACCCTGCTTTGTACCGTTTGTTATTTGAATTGGACTTGAATTCTTCTTGTTTTTGTTTAGGGTAGTAGATGCCTTGTTATGGAGGGTTGCAACCATTTTGATGTATTCATCAGGGATAGAGAAGCAGTTTATAATTTTGAAGAGATAATTTAAGTTTACCCTGTCAAAGGCTTTTTGGGCATCAACCGAAATTGCATATTTGGGAGATTTGTCATACTTTGTCATATTGGTTATGTCTTCAATGGATAGAGTGTTGTCCCATACATGTCTATTGTTCATGAAACCTAATTGGTCGTGGGATATGATATGCGGTAATATATTTTTTAATCTATAAGCCAGGATAGACAATAAAAACTTTATGTCAAGGTTAATTAAAGCAATTGGGCGATAGTCATTTGTAGTGAGGTTAGTGTCGTTTGCCTTCTGTATAAGAATAGTCTTGGAGTTATTAATATATAAGTCGAAATGCCAAATTGGATTATTTGATTATAGACCTTAAGTAGAATGGGGGCTAGGACTTGCTTAAAGGCCTTGTAGAATTCCGACACATAGCCGTCTGGGCCTGTGGCTTTGCCTGGTTTCAGTTTATTGATGGCTAAAATTATTTCTTTCACAGTTATAGGCGCCTTTAGCAGTTTGTAGTGGGTGTCACTTATTACTGGAAATTGCAGTTCATCTAGGAAAGGGCCATCTAGGCTTTCTAAATCGAGTAATTAGGGTCTGTAGATTTCTTTATACACTTCTTAAAATACATGTATGATTTCTTTATCTGTGAAGTAGGATTTACCCCTATGGTTAATTTGTTTTATTGTGGTAGGTGGGGGCTTAATATTTATTATCCTTGCTAGAATTTTAGAAGGGGTTTGCGCCCATTCAGCATATCTGTTAATAAGTCTGGATTCCATAAGAGAGTATTGATTTAGGTGTAATTTGTATAGTTGTTTTTGAAGGGTGATCATCTGTTTTTCAATAACTACAGAAAACTTAGTTTGCAACTCTGATTCTAGTCTTCTTTGTTCTGTTTCTAGTGCCAAGGTACACGATTTGCACTGTTTCTGAATTAGGGATGCCTTTTGGATAAGGATACCTCTTAAGGTGACTTTAGCTGCTGCCTATTGTATATCTAGGGGGATGTCTGACTTTTCAAAGGAACTTGTAGTCTGTGAAAGGAATTCTTGGATTTCTTGGTGTAGGGTCTTGTTGTTCAAGAGGTTAGGATTAAGGGACCAATTTGTAGGGATGTGGTTCTCATGATTAGGTTTATAGATATTTAAGTTAAGATTAATTTTGGCATGGTCAGATATAGTTCTAGGGTCACTGTTATATACTATTTCATAAGATGAAAACAATGCTGAGATTAAAAAAAAGTCTATCCTGGACCAGGATTTGTGGTATGCCGAGAAGATTGTGTAGTTACTAATAGAGGGGTCATTTCTGAAAAGTTCAAAAGGATGAAATAACTTAAAATTGTCCATTATATCACTTAGAGTGTTAGTAATACCCAAAGGTTGTTTGTTGGATTTACAAGTTCTGTCCAGTTCCAGTCTAATGGTCATGTTTCAGTCACCCTCAAGGATCATTAGGTGGTTGTGGAATTTTTCGATAAGTGAATATATTTCATATAGAAAAGAGGATTGATGGAAGCACGACCCACAGACGTTTAATATAAGTATTTCTTTATTAAAGCGTGGGATAGAACATGTTAGATAACACCATCTGCCTTTTGGATCTCCACCAGTGGCTATGACTGAGCCTCTAAATGAGTTTTTAACAACTATTGCTACCCCTTTGGAGACCGTACAGTTCCCTGCAGCTATTATTTGTTTTATCCACTTCTTTTTAGTGTTGTTCACCCCAGTGGCGGCTGGTGACTTCAAATCAAAGGGGGGCTGCAAGAGACAGCTGAATGGGTGGGGTCAATGGGAAGGGGTGTGGCCAACCAGAAAGGGGAGGAGCTCTGCTCAAAACCACAAAAACTAACTTTAATTAAATACGCTGCCCTGGGTGGCAAACCATCATTATGAGAGCCCAATCAAGACAAAAATAAGTGTAGAAGAATAAAAATATTTCAATGCATTGGCTGCATGACAGCTTACTTAATATCTAGATGGAAACAAAAGGTTGTGAGGCATGAAAAAATAAATTACTTTTTAAATACATTACTGGAATGCCAGTCAAAATCAAGTACAAGCAAAACCAGAAGCACTCAACTCAAACCACTTCTCCTTGCACTGCAGTTCTAATTATAATTTATATTCACCTTTATTAAAGTGCCAAGTAACATGCTGAAAGTAGAAATCTCTGTGATGTCCCCACTTGTAAAAATGTTTCTTATCCAAAAAAGACTTGCTGCCTGACAACTATCTACTTGTTTCATGGGGAAAACATGTAAGTAAAAAATGAAAAGCAAACAAGAAACAAGCTCAAGATACATTGCTTAAAGGATTACTGTACAGGTTATGGACCACACATGACTGGCATTCTGTTTAGTTTACGGGTAAAGTCTGTAGAGATGACTGGAAGTCTCCAACTAGTGTAATGAGCTTTTTAAAATAATGGAATCCTGTCCTTTAATACCCAAGGCTTATACATTATCTAGTCAAGTATTCTCTGCATGGCAACAACAGAAAGGCTTTCAATGTTGGCAGTTCTTTAACAGTATGCTTATTAAAGCTTACTTGCTTCTTATGATCACAGACAAGCTTACATTATGGTCATTAAAGCATTGCTACTTAAACACAGAGCAACAGGCACTTTGAGTAATAAGCATAAATCAACAGTACAAAAATATGACAGAAACCAGACCTTTCTGCAAAATCAAGAACAGGTGAAAAGCCACTGTAGTACTTTTGACTACCTTGGATGGGGGGGGGGGACACACACTGCACATTTACACTGCATAACTACTCCTTGCCTTGCTTGGACACATCCAGAGTCAGTACATGGTGGAGTGGGGTGCAACAAGTATGTCACAATTTGAAATGCCTCTGGCTGACTGTGATGGCCCTGACACGTGTCATACCTCTCAACCTCAGAGCAAGAAATCTGGACAAAGCCATACACAGAAGTGGGACAAATGCCCACAAATAAGGACAACTTAAATATTGCTCTAATAAACTTAGAAAGATAATAGAATAGGTCTTGCATTAGTATGACTTTTCTGAAGGGTATAAAATCTGAAACTCAAATGTCTGTCATTATTTTCTAACTTCAGTCTTTGGTGATTTGTCACTAATTTGCCAAAAACACAATTTTATGAAAAATGGACCAAATGTGATGCAAAAATATAAAATAGCCACACAATACAGCTGGGAACCTATCAAAGAAGGGACACTTTAATATTAGTACTGCTAACTTGAGCAGCTGACAAAATAAAAGAATCTACATGCATTTCAAGTAATCTATAACTTTGATTATTACAGCTATTTCTTAATTGTAAACCCTCCATGTTTTCTTCCAAAAATACTATTTTGTGGAGGGATTATTAGGGGGAAGAGCAACATTTTAAGCCAAAATCGGAGACAGTTGAGAGGTTGGCTATGCCTAATTCTATAAAGCAATTTATTTGCATGTACCTCTCAACCTGTTAATGCAGTAAATCTGAACAAGGCCAAATATACTGGGGAACATATAAACAGTACTAAAAATTGCTCTTGTATAAATTGAGACAGTTGATAGAATAACAGTTCTTACTTTAGCATGCATTTTTCTGAAGGGTATGAAGTCTGAAACTCAGTGTATCATTATTTAGTGACTTAATTTCTAAATGATTTGCCAGAAAACTACAAATTTTATGAAGAACAAACCAAAAATAAGAAGCAAAAATCTATTCATTCTTTGAAAAACTGGACAGTTGGGAGGTATAGTTCAGCTGGGCCTGTCTGAGTTTGCTGCCCTTCCCCCCTGACAAAATCACGGTTGAATGGAGCCTCTGCAGCCATTCCAATGAACCATTACTTGGCTATTTCACTCCATTTACCATAAACACTAATGTGCATACTGCTTTACTTGTATGATGAGTTTGACTTCATTTGAAAGTTTTATTTTGTATTTTACAGCACAAACACTAAGTCATCTACTAAACAAAGCAATGCAGTCTCACAATGAAAACTTAGCATTAAAACTTCTCTGCCCTTGAAACTCACATTCATTGAAACAGCATTGAAACCCACATTCAAAGAAAATACATTTTGCCAGTGGCAGATAGATTAATTTTGGGCTGTTTTCAAATCATAGGCCCCTTGCATATGAAACATACATGTGCTCTTTGATACACCTTCCTCATTGTACTAAATTATATTCCTTGTACAATATATTACAGTTGTTAGAGGGCGTTTTAAATTTGTTTTGAACATTTTTCCAGTAAGTAATGAAACAAAATGCATGCACCCATAATGACAAAACTGCCCAGTTCAGAACATTTATCATAAAAGTCTACTCAGACTTCCACAGTCCACCATTATCAGTAAATATGCACAATTCTACAGTCCACCATTATCAGTAAATATGCACAATTCTACAGTCCACCATTATCAGTAAATATGCACAATTCTACTGTCCACCATTATCAGTAAATATGCACAATTCTACAGTCCATTATCAGTAAATATGCACAATTCTACAGTCCATTATCAGTAAATATGCACAATTCTACAGTCCATTATCAGTAAATATGCACTATCTCTGAAGAAGTAAAAGTCATCTAAATAATTCCACATTAAATAAATCTGTAACTAATGAAGAGGTTGCTGCTAGCAAACACCTTTATATTTCATGGTTTCATCGAAAAATAAAGTGCCTGTTGCCCCTCAGGAATAAATTGACTATATTACATTAAAAAAATGATAAGCTAGTAATATTGCAAGAGGAAATGGATGGCACCAAGTAGAACATTCTCAGTACAGCAGCATCCAGCCCTTGTGGGAGTAGAACCCACAGCCTTGTGGCATCAAAGGCAAGTACACAACTTGTTGTGCTATTAACAAGGCAAACCAACTTCACTTAAGCAGCACTAAACTTCTGTTCCCCTGCAGCTCTCAGCTCCTTGTAAAATCTACTCAATACTCAACTTCGCAGCACAAGAAAACTGGAAAAAGCCAAAATGTATTGGGGGGGGGTCAAAAGCCCAAAAATTGCTTGTATAATCTTGGAAAGTTGCTAGAACCATACATTTTACTGCCAAGCTCCCTGTGCAAAACAGAGCAACATACCACTACGCCAAATCAGCTGCTTTGTAAAAGAGGAAGACTGAAACTTAAATGGCTATCATTTAGTGAATTCAGTTCTCACCATAGCTGTCAACCTCTTGGCACAAAACACCTGGACAAACCCAGTAATGAGGGAATACAGCCCTCAAACACTCAGTGAATTCAGTTCTTGCCATAGCTGTCAACCTTAGCACAAAAAACCTGGACGAAGCCAATAATGAGGGAATACAGTCCCAAAAATAGGGACAAATTTCAAATATTCATCTTATAAACTTAGAAAATTGCTAGAATAAAAGGTTGTGTTACGGTTGTGTTACTATGTATTTTCTGAAGAACATGAAGTCTGAAATTAAAATGCCTGTCAATTTTACTGCTGACAGAATAAAAACAATTTTCAGCAGAGACCCAGGGAGAAATACTGCAGACACGTCTTTGTAAAATGACAGGGCACCAGAGCAAATCCACACAAACACAGGAGGAGATTTTCAGCAGAGACCCAGGGAGAAATACTGCAGACACGTCTTTGTAAAATGACAGGGCACCAGAGCAAATCCACACAAACACAGGGAGGAGATGCAGACTCCACACAGAAGGCACCCCAGCCAAGAATCAAACCAGAAAACCTATAGCTGTGAGGCAACAATACTACCACTGCACCATCAAATATGCAAGGACTTAAACATTCAGAAACCTGAAGTCTGAAATTCAAATGCCTGTCAATTTTATTTAACATTTGTTAATCAGGACAGTCTGACTTGGAACAAAAAAAAAATTCAGCAGAGGCCCAGGAAGAAATAATGCAGACATGTCTTTGTAACATGGGAGGACACAAAAGCAAACCCACACAAACACAGGGAGAAGATACAGACCCCACAAAGAAGGAACCCCAGCCAAGAATCAAACCTGAGAACCTGCAGCTGTAAGGCAACAATGCTACAACTGCCCCATCAAATATCAAGCATTGCAACATTTACAAACCACAGATATTATGAGGAAATAACAGACCCCCCACAAAGAAGGAACCCAGCCAAGAACCAAACCTGAGAACCTGCAGCTGTGAGGCAACAAGGCTACTACTACACCATCAAATATCAAGCATTGCAACATTTACAAACCACAGATATTATGAGGAACAGATCAGATCAAATATGAGGCAAAAATCTGCAATTTGTTTACAAATGGTGGTGGGTAGGGAACTCAAGTCTTTAACACCTGCATACAGGGTACAGGGTTCAAGCCTGAGGTATTCCCTACCACACCACCATGAGCACCTGGGGCATTTGCACACACACACACCAGTCCAGCTTGAAAGCATAACTTCAAACACACACTTCCCTAAATTCAAACAGTAAAAAGTACCAGTCCAGCTTGAAAGCATAAATTCAAAGATACATGATACCATCAATTCAAATAGTAATTCTCCATAACGTACATCCAAAGACCCATGAGATCTGATGAAACCCCTTCAGTTCCAGACTGCTGGTGTTGCAGTCTGACCCCAATGTGTTTTCCCAGCGAGTCTGTAGACTCACAGTAGTCTGAACTACTGCGCATGTGCGAAGTCCGCGAATTTTTTTTTTTTCATTTCTTTTTACTTCTTTTTGTTGAGGGGGCTGCAGTCCGGCAGTCCAATAGCACGGGCCGCCCCTGGTTCACCCATTGCTCCTTTGTCATGTGTATTTCTTGGATAAGGGTAATTTCAAAAGGAGATTTTTGAATAAGATGTAGTACTAGGCTCCTTTTTTTTATTTTGTAACCCTTTAATATTCCATGAATCTATCGATACCTTTTGGATTTATTTAGTGGGTTGTCAAAGTTTGGACTTTATTGCTAGGGTTAAAAGATTTTACGTATAGAGGGGTATATAGATTATGTAGGGATATATAGCTAGAGTGCCAGTAGAGATGTTTATATATAAGTATTTTTGTTTTTGTTATTGTTGAGATAGGTGTATAGTAGTAATAGGGTATAGTGACAGCCTCCTCCTTCAGACCTTCCCCCGTGCTTAACCACAATCTACTTCTATCTGAAAGAGATAAAAAGATACTATTTACATGACTATTTTACAAATAATTACCAACATTCCAAAATCCAACTTACTACCCACACTTGAGCTTCTTGCTCTTAAAATTGACATTTGTTATTTAGTTAATTAACTTATAATGTGAACCAAATCATGTACTTGGTTCAAGCAAGAGTTAATGGAAAACACATTGTACATAGTTGAAGAGAATTTTTTTCCCTTTCTTCTTTCCCCCCATTTAAACAGAATTATATAGCAGTACAAACAGTCATACCAAGTGGACTCCTGTATTATTGTCCCCTGGGGGTGATACAGCATTCTCACCCCATTTTGTCTTAGTTAAAATGCTAGCCCATCCATTACTTCCTGTCTGAAGATTTCAGACAGCTCGCATCAGCTGTTCAGCTTGTTGTGTATACATGCAGTTATTGGGCTGACCCTAAATGGTCACTCACTTTCCTCCACATCTGGATCCTACAACCCCTAGTATGTTAACTGCATCCAAGTTATTGGGGAGTACCCAGGAGCAGCACGTCCTACATCACAGAGCTGATATAGGTTACCTCCAAAACCTGCCTATAGCTGCATGAGAAAATCATTCATTGTTTTTTTTTTTTTGATATGGCTAAAGACAATGCAATTGTTTAGAGGTTATATGACAGCCAGGGAAGATATAGGGTAGCTGATATTTCCCTAGATTACCCTGGATATCGAGGCAATAACATAGGTCCTTAGCCTGCATTATTTATGCTGATTTTAAGAAAAGTCAGCCTGTCTGTACTTAGCTAGAGTAGAGCCCCGTGTGTATACCACATAGTCTGCTGTGCTCCATTATAAACCTTGTTCAAACAGTGAGAGTTCTACAGTGTACTCCTTGTTACCTATTATTAGCGTCAGGTCAAAAATACAATGCAGTTCTGCGAGTTGGCATAAGGATATGTGCATTTGTGACTAAATATGCCAGCCTGACAGTCCTGTCAATTGTCATTTTGGCAGAAGCAGTGTTAATGTGTTCTGTCCATTCTAACAGGAGCTGCAGAAGCGCACTACTGTTGCACTTGCTTTGTCATGCACTAGCATCCTTCTATTGTTCTTTGATCTAACTTTTGTATAGGAACCACTCTGCTTTCCCATCAGAACTAGTAAGTACCTTAGTCCTCCAAACCATATATTAAAACCCATGGATCTGTCCGATGAGCTTACAAGCACTACTCAGTGGAGATACTCATTCTAATTCAGATCAGGAATCCAGAACAAATTAAACTAATCCTAATCATAAGACTTACAGCCATTACTCCACTCCCCTTACATTCAATCTAATTCATCACATCAGTGGCCCAGACGGTAACTTTAGGATCATTTCATACTGGATTTCCCTCTAGAGCTTCTCATACTAATTGAATCCTGGCAAGATAAAAACATTTCCAATGAACAAACACTGCCATCAGATTACAATAATCTTAGATTCAACAGATTCTCTTGAAATAGCAGTTAGCATGACAATTAGGTTTTTAACAACTTTCAACAAGGTCTCTGTTCCAAAACTATTGCTTCTTTCGTTCTGTGGTAAGAAGCTGACAGTAGCCGATATCATCAGCAGTCAAGGCATTTAAAATAAGGGCGTTCATCCACGCTGCTCCGTCCCAAGCCGTGCCAAGCTAAGGGGTTCTTAGCATAAGAGCTTGACTCTGACAGTAAAACATAAACAACAAAAAGTAAAGGCTGCAAAAATTAACCGGCTACCAGAAGAACAAATTTGGCTTCTCTCTCTTGTCCTTGTCTTGCACAGATGCAGCATTATGAGGTTCCCAAGGACACATTTTCCTTCCTTTAAGCCATATGTTCTCAGTTTTTCCCTACACTGAGTGTTTAGATAGGAGGGGGGAGCCTCACTATGACGGCTGTGCGCACATAACATATACTGAGATGGTACCACAGTAGAACAAGTGGTTTCCTGTAAGAAATTGGGTGGCACAGTGGTGCAGCAGTTAATGCTGTCACCTCACAGCAAGAGGTTCTCTGGTTCAACTCTCGGCTGGGGTGCCTTCTGTGCGGAGTTTGCATGTTCTCCCTGCGTTCACGTGGGTTTCCTCCGGGTACTCTGGTTTCCTCCTACATTCTAAAGACATGCGTCTGGAGCATTTATCCCCAGGCCTCCGCTGAAAACAGGATCTGTGGAACCTAGTTGGACTTTCCTGATCAACAAATGTTAAATAAATAAATAAATAAATAAATAAATATTATCAGGTTACACATGTAGGTCACAGGTCACTGTGACAACATGATAAACGGTTTCTTGGCCTACTGATCGAACGTTGAGACAGAGAGGTGCTTTTTAGCAAAAAAACTAGAAAGGCAAAAGTTGAAGAGATACCTCAGTCAGATCGCCGAGTTAAGAAGGTTGTTTTGGGTCTGTTTTTTCATCGGTTCATTTGCAGGGCATCAGCAGGAGGCTTGTAGGTATGTGAGATCATTTATTTTTATTAGGGTCAGTTTGTTTATTTAGTTTGATGCTCGGATGGTTGGATGTGTAATCTTTCTTGTTTTATGCTTAGCTGGGGATTGCTGGAATTTCATCAAATGCTTTGTGAAACGTGGATTTCGTTTCTTGAAGGTCTTTGATGGAGTATGTGACGTTTCTGTGCTGAAAGGAGAGAGTAGCTGGATATTTCATCTGGAATTTTATGTTTTTATCAGAAACTTGCAAAAAGGCGATAGTGTTTGTCTGGATTGTTTTATAGGAAGTGGCAGGTCCTGGGCAATTGTGATTTTTGATCCCCTCCATATAATGGATTTCTTGTTTTTTGCAGCTTGCAAGAGTGATTGGGCATGTGAGGCATTTAGCAGTCTAATGTAGATTTGCTTGGGTGTGTCTGGGACTTGTGCTTTTCTCAGAGCTCTGTGTATTCTCTCAATTGTAAAAGTTTGAGTAAGGTCTTTGTTTTCCAGGAAGAGACCAAATATTTCCTCTGCAATATTTAGTAGTTGTGATTGTTCAAACTTCTCAGGTATACCTCTGATCAGCACATTATTACGCCTTGCTCTAGCCTCCAGATCAACTATTTTTTGCTGCATGACCTTTATAGAGGATTCATTGGCAGAAGTTTTTTTTTGAAGTTCCTGTATTTTAATTTAATTGTCCATAGTTCTTGCTTCGTTCTGGTCCAACCTTGAAATGATTTGTTCCAAATTGTTACCGAACAAGGTTAGCTTTGAGGAAAATGTTTGAATTTCAGATTGAAGTGGGGTAAGAGCTGCTTTCAGTTCTTCCATTATGAGGGGATGCTCAGTTTTGCTTTTCTGTGACTGTAGCTGTTTTGGAGCATCAGGCTGAGATCTAGTTGTTTTTAGTCTTTTGGTGGTTGTTTGTTTCTCTGGAGACATAACTAGTGGCAGTCTAGTTTTTGAGGATTGTGCTTCCATTTGCTCCATCTTGATTGAAGTTTTGTTTTTTGCTTATTTATTTGTGTTCTTGTAGAGCCCTTATAGTGCTGTCTGGCCTAAGCACATGTGGCTGCAGGCACTGCTACACCACTGCTGTAAAAAAGGTAGGAGAGCTTTTCAGTGTCCTAGATCCAAGAGAAAGGAAGAAAATTTCTCAACAAGTAAGTAGATTTTGGTTAGCTTATTTTTAGAAAATCCTTTCTTTCAAATTTTGATGCAGCAGCAGCAGATGATTTTAGTAGATTAACTGGTAGTAGTAAGAGCACACAGAAGACAGTGTTTCCCAGTCAGCGGCCATCTTGGAATCACAGAGTGAATAATCTGAAGCTGAGAGAGGAGAAGCTGGTGGGATAATTCTAGCCAGTTTAAGTTTTTTTTTAGAGAGAGAGAGAGAGAGAGAGAGAGAGAGATGAGATTTATAATTTTGGTTTGCTGCAAATCTGGCCACTTTGTTATAGGTAGATTCTAGCTTAGGAGTGATGATGTGAGATTTGTGAGGATTTGACAGCTGTACAATAGGCTAGGTAGCAGATAAGCATGACACAGGGTTGCATTTGCTCTGTTAGTAAGGAACTTTTTATTTCTGTATAACAGGCCAAGTTTTTGATGAGTCTTCTAATTGCAATTACTTACATGCAAGTCAAATTTAACTTGGTCATCTATAATGACGCCAAGAAGTTTTGTGTTAGGTTCCACTGATAGGAGTGTTATTCACAGAATGTATAGATGAAGTGGATTTAAGGCGGTTTAAGTTTTTGGGAAGAAAAAGTAAGAGGTTTTTTTTTGGGATTCAGCATAAGCTGGTTGTTAGAGAGCCAGGTTTCTACTGAGTTGAAGGATGTCCGAGTAACTGAGATAAGATCAGTGGGAGTGTCATCAATGTTGATAACTGTAGAGTTATCTGCATATTATACGAGGGATGACCGAGGGCAGGAAGTATAGAGTAGATTAGTAAAGATATTGAAAAGTAATGGGCCAAGAATAGATCCTTGGGGGACACACATTTTAACTGGAAGAGGATGGGAAAGAGCAGAGAGCCATTTCACTGATTGCAGTCGATCAGTGAGATAGCTAGAAAAACAGGCAATGGTAGTAGTGGAGAAGTTAAGGTTAGTCAGTTTGTTCAGGAGAAGAGAGTGGGAGACAGTATCAAAAGCTTTAGAAATGTCTAGCAATAAACAAGAGACAAGTTTATTGTTATCTCTGGCCAGAGAAATAGTGTTAATGAAGGATAAGAGGGCAGAAGTTGTACTATGTTTTGGGCGAAAGCCGTGTTGTATGGGTGTAAGCAGATTTTCTTGTAATAAGTGTCACATGACTTGCTTGTGTATGCATTTTTCCAATATTTTTGAGAGTGGTAAGTGGATAGCAATAGGTCTAAAACTGGCGATGTCAGTGGAGTTACCTCCTTTATGTATAGGTAGAGTATAGAATTCTTTCCAGATAGAGGGAACTTTTGATTCAGAGATGGAATGGTTTATCACAATAGATATAGGGATGGCTAGAGAGTCAGCTGCTACCTGAAGGAAGTAGGGAGGTATAATATCTGCAGATGTAGGGCACGCTTTTAGTTTGCAGAGTGTAGATTTAATGTAGCTGGTAGGTACAGATTTAACAGAAAAGGTGTTGGTGGAATTTAGAGTAGAAGGGTTTCAGGGGAATTTATAGTGTTATTAGTAGAGGAGTCAGAGTTTATCATTTTTTAAATAGATTCAATGAATTAGGCATTGAAAATAGCAGCAGTTTCTTGTGGTGTGTTAGTTGGGCAGGGGTTAGGAGATGAAGGGTTAACGAGGTGCAATATCTGATTAATTGCATGCCAAATTTTTTGGGGATTTGATCTTTATGCAGTAGGAGGGTTATAATAAAAATATTTGTTTGTCTTTATTGATGTGTTTTTTTTTTCAGATTTCTGAGTTCTGTATATTTTTGCAAATATATTTTCTTTATATTTATGTGTTGAGGAAGGTGATTCCAAAGAAGTCTGTTTATGTTGCAGAAAAGATTAAGATCTTACGATACTACTAATGTGTTTGCTGATGTGTAGTAGGTATGAAATGATGGGGTTACTTGAGGCTCTCTAAGTGAGGCAGAGATCACTCCTCAACTGCCTGCAAGATACCAAGAAAAAGAAGACTTTGAGATGGTTAATTTACTTTTTTGGTTTAGGCCATTGATCTTCTTGGTGGGAAAGCATTGTGGTTATTCAAGTTGTGTCAAGTGTTTGGCCAGGAAAATGCCTAAGGGTGCATACAGCAAAATATTGAAGGGTGCATTATATTCCATGATGGCCCTAATAAGTGCTGAATACAGTGGAATGATCACATCCTTGGACCTGGACACCATGCTCTTACTGATAAGCTATGCAACATAAAAAGACTTTCTTATAATAGTGGATATGTGCTGATCGAAGGACAGCTGACTGTCTACATAGGTTGCCAGGTCTGTAATTACTGATCAATTTTCAGTTTTCAGGAGTGTGTTGTTGGTGCGTTAGTTATAGGGGATATAATGCTTACTGAAGGATAGTTACAGGGGATATAATGCTTACTGAAGGATACTGCTATACATTTTTAACAACTTTAATGAAGTATGACTTAAGAACTTGACAAACATGCACTTATATAAAACATTATATACATCACATATATTATTTTGCATCATTATCATCAAAATTTGTTAATTTCTCCAAATCTTTTGGGTTTTCTAAAACCATGACCAGAATGGACCCGATTCCCAAGTCAAAATATTATTAAACTTAATGAAATTAGTATTGTTTCAATCTTTAATGTCAGCCAGAAGTGCACTTTGCAGCATCCACAATGTGCCCAGTAATGACTCCTTCTGCAGCTCGCATGGAGTTACATACATTAGTAACATATGTAAATTAATTTGTAGATTCTTTTTTATCAGCAATCTTTGCTGATTGTCTGGTTGGCATAATGGTTAGGGTGTTTACCTTACAGGCACAAGGTACAAGGTTTGATTTTCACATGGGGTAATTAGTTAGGCTTAAAATGGTCCAAAAGGGTGGTTAGCCTAGTACTGACATATGAGCATTCCATAAGTTGACCAATTCCTGTTGTCCCTTAAACCTCACTCCTCCTCCAAAATATTACTCTGCATGTATTGTTCCCATAACTTCCATTAATTTCTATGTAGTTTGGTCCTATTCTATTCTAAAGATTCCATAATTTCCATTTATTTCTATGTAGTTTGGTCCTACTCTATTCTAAAGATTCCATAACTTCCATTTATTTCTATGTAGTTTGGTCCTACTCTATTCTAAAGATTTCATAACTTCCATTTATTTCTATGTAGTTTGGTCCTACTCTATTCTAAAGATTCCATAACTTCCATTTATTTCTATGTAGTTTGGTCCTACTCTATTCTAAAGATTCCATAACTTCCATTTATTTCTATGTAGTTTGGTCCTACTCTATTCTAAAGATTTCATAACTTCCATTTATTTCTAGGTACTTTGGTCCTACTCTATTCTAAAGATTCCATGACATCCATTTATTTCTATGTAATTTGGTCCTACTCTATTCTAAAGATTCCATAACTTCCATTTATTTCTATGTAATTTGGTCCTACTCTATTCTAAAGATTCCATAACTTCTATTTATTTCTAGGTACTTTGGTCCTACTCTATTTTAAAGATTTCATAACTTCCATTTATTTCTATGTAGTTTGGTCCTACTCTATTCTAAAGATTTCATAACTTCCATTTATTTCTATGTAGTTTGGTCCTACTCTATTCTAAAGATTCCATAACTTCCATTTATTTCTAGGTACTTTGGTCCTACTCTATTCTAAAGATTCCATAACTTCCATTTATTTCTATGTAGTTTGGTCCTACTCTATTCTAAAGATTCCATAACTTCCATTTATTTCTATGTAATTTGGTCCTACTCTATTCTAAAGATTCCATAACTTCCATTTATTTCTAGGTACTTTGGTCCTACTCTATTCTAAAGATTCCATAACTTCCATTTATTTCTAGGTACTTTGGTCCTACTCTATTCTAAAGATTCCATAACTTCCATTTATTTCTAGGTACTTTGGTCCTACTCTATTCTAAAGATTTCATAACTTCCATTTATTTCTAGGTACTTTGGTCCTACTCTATTCTAAAGATTCCATAACTTCCATTTATTTCTATGTAGTTTGGTCCTACTCTATTCTAAAGATTCCATAACTTCCATTTATTTCTATGTAATTTGGTCCTACTCTATTCTAAAGATTCCATAACTTCCATTTATTTCTATGTAGTTTGGTCCTACTCTATTCTAAATATTTCATAACTTCCATTTATTTCTATGTAGTTTGGTCCTACTCTATTCTAAAGATTTCATAACTTCCATTTATTTCTATGTAGTTTGGTCCTACTCTATTCTAAAGATTTCATAACTTCCATTTATTTCTAGGTACTTTGGTCCTACTCTATTCTAAAGATTCCATAACATTCATTTATTTCTATGTAATTTGGTCCTACTCTATTCTAAAGATTTCATAACTTCCATTTATTTCTATGTAGTTTGGTCCTACTCTATTCTAAAGATTTCATAACAACTTCCATTTATTTCTATGTAGTTTGGTCCTACTCTATTCTATAGATTTCATAACTTCCATTTATTTCTAGGTACTTTGGTCCTACTCTATTCTAAAGATTCCATAACTTCCATTTATTTCTATGTAATTTGGTCCTACTCTATTCTAAAGATTCCATAACTTCCATTTATTTCTATGTAATTTGGTCCTACTCTATTCTAAAGATTCCATAACTTCTATTTATTTCTAGGTACTTTGGTCCTACTCTATTCTAAAGATTTCATAACTTCCATTTATTTCTATGTAGTTTGGTCCTACTCTATTCTAAAGATTTCATAACAACTTCCATTTATTTCTATGTAGTTTGGTCCTACTCTATTCTAAAGATTCCATAACTTCCATTTATTTCTATGTAGTTTGGTCCTACTCTATTCTAAAGATTCCATAACTTCCATTTATTTCTATGTAGTTTGGTCCTACTCTATTCTAAAGATTTCATAACTTCCATTTATGTCTATGTAGTTTGGTCCTACTCTAGTCTAAAGATTTCATAACTTCCATTTATTTCTATGTAGTTTGGTCCTACTCTATTCTAAAGATTTCATAACTTCCATTTATTTCTAGGTACTTTGGTCCTACTCTATTCTAAAGATTCCATAACATCCATTTATTTCTATGTAATTTGGTCCTACTCTATTCTAAAGATTCCATAACTTCCATTTATTTCTAGGTACTTTGGTCCTACTCTATTCTAAAGATTCCATAACTTCCATTTATTTCTAGGTACTTTGGTCCTACTCTATTCTAAAGATTTCATAACTTCCATTTATTTCTAGGTACTTTGGTCCTACTCTATTCTAAAGATTCCATAACTTCCATTTATTTCTAGGTACTTTGGTCCTACTCTATTCTAAAGATTCCATAACTTCCATTTATTTCTATGTAGTTTGGTCCTACTCTATTCTAAAGATTCCATAACTTCCATTTATTTCTATGTAGTTTGGTCCTACTCTATTATAAAGATTCCATAACTTCCATTTATTTCTATGTAGTTTGGTCCTACTCTGTTCTAAAGATTCCATAACTTCCATTTATTTCTATGTAATTTGGTCCTACTTTATTCTAAAGATTTCATAACTTCTATTTATTTCTAGGTACTTTGGTCCTACTCTATTCTAAAGATTTCATAACTTCCATTTATTTCTAGGTACTTTGGTCCTACTCTATTCTAAAGATTCCATAACTTCTATTTATTTCTAGGTTCTTTTGGTCCTACTCTATTCTAAAGATTCCATAACTTCCATTTATTTCTATGTAGTTTGGTCCTACTCTATTCTAAAGATTCCATAACTTCCATTTATTTCTAGGTACTTTGGTCCTACTCTATTCTAAAGATTCCATAACTTCCATTTATTTCTATGTAGTTTGGTCCTACTCTATTCTAAAGATTCCATAACTTCCATTTATTTCTATGTAGTTTGGTCCTACTCTATTCTAAACATTCCATAACTTCCATTTATTTATTGGTACTTTGGTCCTACTCTATTCTAAAGATTGCATAACTTCCATTTATTTCTAGGTACTTTGGTCCTACTCTATTCTAAAGATTCCATAACTTCCATTATTTCTATGTAGTTTGGTCCTACTCTATTCTAAAGATTCCATAACTTCCATTTATTTTTAGGTACTTTGGTCCTACTCTATTCTAAAGATTCCATAACTTCCATTTATTTCTAGGTACTTTGGTCCTACTCTATTCTAAAGATTCCATAACTTCCATTTATTTCTATGTAGTTTGGTCCTACTCTATTCTAAAGATTCCATAACTTCCATTTATTTCTAGGTACTTTGGTCCTACTCTATTCTAAAGATTCCATAACTTCCATTTATTTCTATGTAGTTTGGTCCTACTCTATTCTAAAGATTCCATAACTTCAATTTATTTCTAGGTACTTTGGTCCTACTCCATTCTAAAGACTCCATAACTTCCATTTATTTCTATGTAGTTTGGTCCTACTCTATTCTAAAGATTCTGTAACTTCCATTTATTTCTAGGTACTTTGGTCCTACTCTATTCTAAAGATTCCATAACTTCCATTTATTTCTATGTAGTTTGGTCCTACTCTATTCTAAAGATTCCATAACTTCCATTTATTTCTAGGTACTTTGGTCCTACTCTATTCTAAAGATTCCATAACTTCCATTTATTTCTAGGTACTTTGGTCCTACTCTATTCTAAAGATTCCATAACTTCCATTATTCTAAAGATTCCATAACTTCCATTTATTTCTAGGTACTTTGGTCCTACTCTATACTAAAGATTCCATAACTTCCATTTATTTCTAGTACCCTTGGAGCTTTTCTCCCCGGGCCACCGCTGAAAATGGACATGCATCCAGTCGGACTATCCCGGTCAACAAATGTAAAATAAAAATAAATAAATAAATAAAATTTCTAGGTACTTTGGTCCTACTCTATTCTAAAGATTCCATAACTTCCATTTATTTCTATGTAGTTTGGTCCTACTCTATTCTAAAGATTCCATAACTTCCATTTATTTCTATGTAGTTTGGTCCTACTCTATTCTAAAGATTCCATAACTTCCATTTATTTCTATGTAGTTTGGTCCTACTCTATTCTAAAGATTCCATAACTTCCATTTATTTCTATGTAGTTTGGTCCTACTCTATTCTAAAGATTCCATAACTTCCATTTATTTCTAGGTACTTTGGTCCTACTCTATTCTAAAGATTCCATAACTTCCATTTATTTCTAGGTAGTTTGGTCCTACTCTATTCTAAAGATTCCATAACTTCCATTTATTTCTATGTAGTTTGGTCCTACTCTATTCTAAAGATTCCATAACTTCCATTTATTTCTATGTAGTTTGGTCCTACTCTATTCTAAAGATTCCATAACACTCCATTTATTTCTATGTAGTTTGGTCCTACTCTATTCTAAAGATTCCATAACTTCCATTTATTTCTAGGTACTTTGGTCCTACTCTATTCTAAAGATTCCATAACTTCCATTTATTTCTAGGTACTTTGGTCCTACTCTATTCTAAAGATTCCATAACTTCCATTTATTTCTAGGTACTTTGGTCCTACTCTTTTCTAAAGGTCCCAGCTGTAGTTCTTTTTTCTCCATTAAAACTGCAAATACAGCTGGTTTATACTTTGATTTCCATTTTCTAGTAATTGCTTTTTTTGGCAGCCACCAGAATGAAATTTAAGAAGGCCTTACTGTGTCTAAGCAATTCAGATCCTGCATCCCAGTATAAAAAAATAATTTTCATAGTTGCACCCATTTGCTTACCCAGTATATCTAACAGAGTACTCTGGAGGGGAATTTTTAAGGTCTGCAACTCATCACACTCCTAAAACACTTACCTTTTTCTTCCCATCACACCTCTAACATTTGCTGTCTACATGAAGAAAAATTCTTTGGAGTGTGCCTAGGGTATAAATTACCTATGCAAACATTTTAAAGCAAAAATCTTACATATTCTAGACTTTGTTGCATACTTTGGGCCATACATATCTCCTCCCATTGTTTCCTTGTGAACTGCTTATCCAATCTCTCTTCCCAATTGTTTCTAACTCCCTCTGATTGCTCACATCAAAAGTGAGAAAATACTTCCACCTGAATACAACATCCTTCGCATAGACAGATTGTCCAAAAAAGGAGCTGGTGTAGCATTGATATTTAAACACCACCTCAATATTCAACTGCTGAACTCATCTGCCCATCACCACAATGAAGAAATCCTTTATGCCAATCTCAAACTAAACCCAAACAAAACAATCAATATCATTGGATGCTATTTCCCACCAGGGCAAAATATTACACCCCTAGAAAATCTCCTGAGCTGGGCTACTCTATCTCTACCCCAGGAAACCATCATTCTCGGTGACTTTAACATCAACTGGCTATCCTGTATTAACAGTCTCCCAACCATTCACCTTAATCTCCATGGGTTCACTCAACTCATTCAATCCCCTACCCAAATCAACAAAAACCCTAACAATCATACCTTACTTGACTGGATCCTAGTTAACAAAGCCCCTCACTCTTACCTAGCAGGCTGCATACCCGACAGTCTTAGTGACCACTCCCCCCTTTCCTAATTCGGTGCCACACAAACAGTCTCAAGCCCATTATCCACAGGCAAATACGGAACAAGTCCAACTTCAACCCCAACTCCTTCATCTCCTCCCTGCAAAAAATTAACTGGTCACCACTAAAATACCTCAACCTAGATGAGGCTGTCCACTTCTTCAACCGTACCTTCCTCTCCATCCTAAAAACCTATGCACCAATAAGAAATGCCAAAGTCATATCCAGGCATGCCCCATGGTTACAAAAGACCACCAGAACCCTAATGAAGTCCAGAGATAAGGCCTGGGAGCACTGGCGACTAACACAAAATAACTCAGATAGGCAATCATTCCTTGAACTGTGCAATAAAGCCAAAAAGCATATAAAATTAGACAAATCCATCTACTATAAATCCACCCTAAACTCTTAACAACCACAAACCTAAGCAATTCTGGTCCACTATTAACACTATCCTCCACCCAGGGAAGGTTTATACCCCGCAGCTGTCCATTCCCCCCTCCTCAAGCAGTATTGCTGAATCCTTCAAGAAATACTTTACTGAAACTATAACATCTCTAAACAAACAACACTTCCCTACAACAGCCCCCCAACTCCTAACCCTAAACCCCCACTCCTCTTTTCTTCTTCACCTCAGTACCTACCTCCAACATAAAAAGATTATTGTCAAAACTTAAACCCACCAAACTCGCAGCTGACAACCTCCCCTCTCAATACTTGAAAATTGCAGCTGATACACTAGCCTACCCAATTTCAATTCTAATCAACCGTTCCATAACAGAAGGCTATGTTCGCTCGATATAGAAAATATCCCACATCATTCCCCTCCACAAAGGCACCTCCTCCACCGACCTTTCCAATTACCGCCCCATTGCTATCCTCTCCCCTCTCGCCAAGATACTTGAAAAATGTATCAACACCCAGGTCTCCAACTACTTCCTAGCTAATAATCTCCTCTCCAAAGCCCAACATGGTTTCAGGCCATATCACAGCACTACCTCCACTCTGCTCTCCTTCACCAACACTATACTTCATCACAAAACAATGGCCTCTTCTCTACTGCCGTATTTCTATATCTCTCAAAGGCCTTTGACATGGTATCTCATGAGCTACTACTCTCTACTCTCCACAACCTCTCCTTCTCACAGTCAGCCTGCAACTGGTTCCACAGCTATTTACACAGACACCAGCAATCAGTAATCTGAGATGATAACCTATCACCTCACCTCCCAGTAACTCTTGGAGTTCCCCAAGGGTCTATCCTTGGCCCTCTGCTATTCTCACTTTTCACTAGCAACCTACATACTGCCACCACACAAGCATCTCTTATACAGTACACAGATGACTCTACTCTCATCTGCTCTGCCCCCACTCTACCAGAACTACAACAAATCACACAGGAATAATTCTCTTCTGTAGAAAGCTGGCTATCCAATGCTCAGCTCCTACTCAACCCAAGTAAGACAAAACGTCTCCCTTTCCAACTTTCCAAAGATACCCAAAACACCCCCCACTTCAACATTCTCACCAAAGACAATACCATCATCTCTCCATCAGAACACACAAAATTACTCGGTGTGAAAATAGACAACAAACTTAGGTTTGACACCCACATATCTCTCACAATAAAAAAGTTCACAAGAAACTTGGTGCATTATATCGAAGCCACCAATTCCTATCCAAGGCAGCTAGAATCTCCATAGCCAATTCCCAGCTAATCTCCACCCTACTCTATGCATCCCCCATACTTACCAACCTTAAACACACAGACCTAAACAAGCTGGATGCTTGTTACAACAAAATTGCTAAATTTGCCACTGGAACCTCCTACCGCAGCCATCATTGTATCTCCGTTAAAGAACTAAACTGGCTAGAACTCCCACAACTCCTTCACTTTAATCAACTCACCCTTGCTCATAAACTTATTAACCACCCCCTTTAACATCCCTTCCCTTCAAACCCTTCTCCAACCCTATCACTCCACTAGGCCAACTAAGATCAAGCAACAAAGATCAACTCACTGTTATCAAACCCAAAAACTCAGCAGGAGAAGCCATATTTTCATGTACCATATCTAAACTTTGGAACAATCTTCCACCCTCTATAACTACTCTACCTTCCAGCAGCCTTTTCAAGAGTACGCTCAAATTCCACTTAAATTTGCACTGGCTTTGTCCTTGCTCTAATCCAGACTAACACCCCCCCTTAACCCCCCACCTAGACGCTTAACCCAACTTTACTATCACCACTACTAACCATAGTCAGAAATAGCTAGTTGTCTTTACATACTTTAACATCTTGTCTGACAACTTTGTTACTAATATTATAAACGACAAGAAAATATCTTAACTTGCAACATTTATTCTATATACTGTTGATAATCAATATCTTGTTATTGTATTAAAGCCAACAACCTGTAATGTTGTTTACTATTGCTGCAACTTTGTATCTCTATTTATCATGTATATGATGTGGAGCTTTTCTCCCCGGGCATCTGCTGAAAAAGGACTTGCGTCCAGTCAGAATTTCCCGGTAAACAAATGTAATTAAATAAATAAAATAAATAAATATGAATATAATATCCTGTAAAGTTGTTATTCTCTTAAAGGACCTTCATTCAAAATCTCATTCTCTTCTTATTTCTTGAATTTCTCAGTTGGCTCATCGTCATCCCCTTCCACTATGAATTATATCATTCTGCGTCTGTTATAACTATGAGCCTTAACTGTGTAACTCTAAAATATCCTTTCAAATCAGGTAATCCTAAACCACCTTGTTCTGTTGGAAGGATCAGCTTATCCCAAGTGACCCTTCACATTTTCCCCCACCAGATAAAATCCTTCAACTCATTATTAGTTACTGTCCAAAACTTCTGCTGTATACGCCTGACTTGTATATAAAACTAATGGACTAAAAAAATTTTTACTGCTTGTATCTTGCTATCCATATCCAAAAAAGAAGAGCTTCCAGTTTCTCTGTGTTTTTATTACATATCTTTCTACCATAACAATCTTTTTTCATCCATACTTATAAAGACTTCATTTTATCGTGTCCCCATAAATATGGGTATTTCTGAACCAATTCATGAGTGGGTACATAGTTTACAGCTATAATCTTGGTTTTATATTCTGGAAAGACTTGAAACTGTCTCAACGTGTTTAACAACACTGAGATGTCCTTTTTTAGTTTTATCAATTATGGAATAATATCATTTGCAAATAAAGCCAACTTTTTTTTAAAAAACATTTTTTATTGATTTTCATAAAATAAAATAATACAAGAAATATGATATATAAATATGCACAATATATGTATTAAAAACATCATAACATGGAACAATAACTATTTACAATGTCCATAACAGATATAATGTCATTGTTGTGATTACATTTTATCTAGTAGTTTTTTAAGCTTCAACCAAGTTAATTTCTTATGTGTTATCTTAGTAGTTCTTCCTGAAATAGTTTGCAACTCCCTATTACATACAAGTTTAGCTAATAGTAAAAAATCTGTAAATGATAGGATTTTTTTACACTTCCAATTTGAAGTAATGATTTTTCTTGCAATTGCAAGCAAGGACCAAAGAAGGTGCACCTGTATTTTGGGGTATGTGTTGGTATCGGTTCATTGAACAGTAATAATGAGTCCGATACTTCACACTTGTCCGACCACAATGCTTTTATGAAATTTCTGCACCCTATCCAGAATGGAGTTACTACTTTACATGCAAGAAACAAGTATACCCAATCTGCACAAAGTATTTCCTCACATCTCCAACATTTATTAAGATTATTTTTTTATATCAAGTCCATCTTATGTGGGGTAATAAAGCTCCTATGGATGTATTTCCAAGTGAAGATTTTCCAAGAAGGGGATGGTGTTGTGCTACTAATTGATTTTAAGTACTAATTCTTTATCACTCTGAAAAAATGGATTTGTTTATTCTCTCTGTGAAATTCCATAAGGAGTCCTCTGGGATTTGCATATTGGTTCTTAAAGATTTATATATACTTGACAATGATAGAATATTATTAACGTGCAAAGTGTTTATTTCACAAAGAAGAGAAAGTATTTTAAGTAAAGGTGTTGTGCTGGTGATATGACATATTTTGAATTGACTAACTATGTATTTTCTAAATATCTGTATGTTCAACCAGTTGTTGTGCTTTATGTTATACCTGGCCATAAGAGAACATGGTTTGTGGATATTATTATTGCAGATAAACTGGTGCCAGAAAACTAAGCCATTTTCTTCCATTAATTTTATTTTAGATACATTGAAAGAATCCAGACATGTCTACGTGTATTCTATGGGAAATATTAACAATATTAAGCTTTTAGTCATATGATTTTTATTATCTTTTTAAAATGATCTAATATATAATTAGTGAAAAGAGATTTTTTTTATTCTTATTGTATTGTAGAAATGGTCTTTGACAACAATATTCTCAGAAAATAAAGCCAACTTTTCTTGATTACTGTACCAGTTATAAACTTGAATTTCTGAGTTCCTTATTTTCTTTTTCAATGGCTCTAAATATAAAGCAAATAAAAAAAAGGAAAGAAGACACCCCTGCCTGGTTCCTCTGTTCAGTCACAACTTATCAGAGAGGAACCCTCCCACTTTAATTCTTGGCTCTGATCCTTCATATATCCTCCTAATTAACTTATTATTGTATCAGGAAAAATGGTGGTGCAGTGGTTAGCGTTGCCCCTCACAGCAAGAGGTTCTCTGGTTCAGTCCTCAGCTAGGGTGCCTTCTGTGTGGAGTCTGCATGTCCTCCCTGTGGTGGCGTGGGTTTCCTCCGGGTGCTCCAGTTTCCTCCCACATCCCAAAGATATGCTGTAGGTGAATTGGACACTCTAAATTGGCCCTAGGGTGTGAGTGTGTGAGTGTATGTGCCTTCTGTGGAAGGTTAGGTGCTGGGCTGGCAACTCGTCACCGTAAAACTTCACTGCCAGTCATGAGTGGACAGGTGATCCGCTATGGCGACCCCTAACCAGGAAAAGCCGAAAGAAGAAGAAGAAGATTGTATTAGGGAAAACAAAGCCTTCCATTACACTACTCATAAAATCCCAGCATACTCTGTTGAAAACTTTCTCAGTATCAAGACCCACCAACAGTGGTGTTTTCTGGGTTCCTATCATGTAGTCAAACTTTTACAAGTTCGAACCACATATGGTTGAGACCATACATTCGAATTTGTAAAAGTTTGAGCGTTTGAATGGAAATCTCCATAAGCGGGGTTTCCATTCACTTCAATGTGGTGCAATCTTGGAGTTGGTATATTTAAGTAGCGGGGGTATGGGGGGTGCAGGGGGGCTTGCCCCCCTGCATAGAGTGTTCAGTTAGGTTTTTTAATTTTTAGTTTATTTATATTTTATGTTCGATGTTTGAAAACTTTGCTCAAATGGAGTCGATCATATGAGATTCAAAGTTTTCAGACTTCGAACATACTATATAGACTCTCTCAAAACAGGCTTCTTGCCATGAGATTGGAGGACAGCACTGTTTATAAGGGTGGACCAACAACAGATTCCCAAAACTATAGGCCCATTAGTCTGATTAGTGTTGTATGCTGAGCCATGGAAAGAATTATGGAAATGATCAGCAAAGACAGAGCCCCCCTGCTTACAACAAGTTATTATTTTGTCCATTGTGTAGTTATTCTTTTTTACATACTCGAAGTTCTGTATTTTCAAACATAATGGTTCGACCATTAGGTGTTCGGAGTTACGGGACTTTGACTATGTAATATAGACCCATATTTTCTTACATCCTGCTTCCCTTTGGATCATCATTGTTAGATTAATGAAGTGAAATGTTTGCCTCCCATTCACAAAACCACATTGACCCATATCTGTCAATTAAGGCAATACCTTTGTCATTCTCATAGCTATTATGGACATAAACACTATATAATCATGCTTTAAAATTGAAATGGGCCTATATGAAGCTGGGTCTGATGGGTCTTTACCATCTTTACATATTATAGCCATCACAGCTTTCTTCCAGGATGTTGGTTTTTCCCCTCCTTTTAAAATAATATTAAACAAAATCTTCCGGATCTTTATCACTTTCCTCCCTCCTAGCTCCCAAAAGTCCACAGGAATGCCATCCATTCCTGAAGACTTTCCTGCAAATTGATTATACATCACTTTTTATTGTCATCTCCTCCTGTCTTAAAGCTTAATTGTTGAGGCTCATCCACCTGGCATACTTAAGTCTTCCATACTTTTTCTTGATTTCCATATTTCACTGCTTTATAAATATTTTACTAAAATTTCTGAAATATATCTAATACCGCTACATGAACTCTGTTTATTTTTCTTGTTAGAGGCTTCTTAAGTTTGGCAATAACCTTTCTACTTTCTGTTACCTAAGTTGGTGTGCTAAAAGTTTTTGTGATCTGGAGTTATTGTCAAAAAACAGTTACTTAACTGCACCCTTCCTAAATTCATGCATGTTATCCAGATACTCCCTTATTTTCTCTTCAGCAGTTTGCAATTACGTCTGTTCTTGTTCTGTGAGATTCCCCTTATTCTGTGATACTTTAACCTTTGTCAGCCCCGCTAAATAATTTTTGTTACTTTTTAATCATATCTTTGTTCTTTTATTTCTAACTTATTTTTAAACTCAACTTTCATTTTATCTCACTCACTAGGTACAACATCTGAAGAAATGTATATCTTCCTAATAACTTTAATAATTTCCAGTATCCATTCCTTAAATTCCTCTCTTTTTAACAGATAGGTGGGGAAGCACGGGTGTCTCATTATTACTTCATACCCTGCATTTTTGTCTATGTTGTTATTGGCACATAGTCTGAAATAATTACTGGATGTGTGTCGAAGCTTTCAGTTAAATGGACATGTTCCTGTGAAATATAATCTGTCTAGTCTAACCTAGTTATTATACCTTGGGGGAAAATATTTAAATTCTCTCCAAGTTCCTGATACTGAAGTCACATCTTCCATGCCAAACAGTTTCATAAATATCTTCAGAAATCTACCCTCCTTTGTTATATTTTTCCCTTCTAGGTCTCTCAGATAAATGCTTATGGTTGCAAATCAAGTTCCATTTGCCACTTACAAGTAATATTCCCTTATTATTTCTCCCAAATTTTCTTAAACTCCATAATAGCAGTTTTCTGGTTCAATCCTCGGCCAGGGTGCCTTCTGTGCGGAGTCTGCATGTCCTCCCTGTGGTCAGGTGGGTTGCCTCTGGGTGCTCTGGTTTCCTCCCACATCCCAAAGACATTTTGTAGGTGGATTGGACACTCTGAATTGGCCCTAGGCATGAGTGAATGAATGTGTGTGCCTTCCGTGGAAGGTTGGGCGTCGGGCTGGCAACTCGACACCATAAAACTCTACTGCCAATCATGAGCGGACAGGTGATCCGCTGTGGCGACCCCTAACTGGGAAAAGCCGAAATAAGAAGAATAAGAATAAATGCATGCCAATGTAATCCTCCTCTCTTGCCAGTAGACCCTTACTACCACAAATCTATCATTATTATCATTTTTCCCATCTATCACTATTTGAACCCCTCTTTCGATTAGTATAAGTGCTCCCCTATTCCTTTGTACCTGACATTTTTCTGAATATCCATTATGAAATACTTTATCATATTCACATACTCATTTCTTTCTAAATGTGTTTCCTGTAGTATTGCTATTTGCACTCTGCACTTCATAATATAATTTAATACTCTTACCTTTTTGTCTATACCTGCGAGGCCATTCATGTTCCAAAATAGTATGTATGGTGTAGCCATTACAATAATAAGTTAATATACTCTCCTGTTATATATGTCAGTTTTTTAAAATGTCTGTTACCTGCTTTTGTATTACATACACCCAGGTTGATCCTCTACACAGTTGTTTCTTGCCATATCCATTTGAGCCTATGTTACATTTTACAAGACATTTTGTTTTAATGAAAACTCTCAAAAAAAGAACAACCCATAACCTACTAACATAAAAGAAACACTGAAAACTATGTACATATTCAAATAATGAAGCTTAACCCTCTTGATAGGAACAATTGTCCCAAACTGATAGCTGCAATCACAAGTATTACCTAACCTATAATCAAAGTTATCCATGCTAAAGTGCATGATACAGCCTGTGTTCCTACTTATACTGTCGGTTCTTGTCTTACCTTTATTCCCTCACAGATGTGAAAAACAGCTTGTCTGCTGTCAGGAAATATTAACCTTTAGCCTTAAGAAAAAGTACATCGTCTTTCTTTAAATAAAACTAAACTATACACAGTTCTAGTAAATGTGATGAAGTTTTTAGGTTGCAGGAAAACCACTACCTCTTACTCACTTCCAATGACAAGACTGCTTTTCAGTTTATAGCATCCTACAGACCACCCTCTCAAAGTCAGGAATCCCACTCGGCTTTCCTGAAAACATTGGAGAACATGAAGATCTCTCCGAACACCATTATATTGGGCAACTTCAACTACCCAAACATTGACTGGGAGCACTACTCAAGCCCCAGCACCTTAGCCAAAGGTTCCTGGAAATTATAAACTCAAATGCTATGGAACAACTAGTCACCACTCCCACAAGAGGGGACAACATACTAGACCTGATCATTACCGACATGGGGACTCTATGCTCCACACCAGAAGTATATCCCTCATTGGTAAGATCAGACCATAAATTAACTTCACTGGATGTCCACATCCCGACCCCACCCCCAGCCCAGAAAACCACAGTGAAAAACTTCTCAAAAGCGAACTTCTCACTTCTCAAAACCAAAGTGGAATCCTTCAAGGCCCCAGGGCCAGTGGAAACTACGGCCCAAACTGCAGAATCCTATATAAATGCATTCTACAGACATCTCCAGGAATGCATGGATCATGCTATCCCAAACAAAACCAAGACCCAATCATCCAAAGGCAGGCGTCCAGTCTGGTGGACCCCTGCCATAAATAAACTGTACAACAGAAGGAGGAAGCTACTACATGATAGAGCAAAATCCCTAATAGGGAAGGCATCTCTGATCAGTACTAGCAAAAAATTACGATCCCTCATAAAATCCTCCAAGGCCAGCTTCGAGAGAAAAATTGCACAGGACACCAAAGGCAATCATAAGGCTTTTTTCAGTTATATTAGAAACCTGGGATGCAACTCCCAGACTTGTTCTGAGTTCATTCTAAACGACAAAAAATACACTGAACCCACAGACATCACCAATATCCTGGCAGACAGATTCAGTGCAAACTTCTCCCCCCCCTCCCCCCCAAAAGAGCAAGTATCTATCCTGGCAGAGGGCTGCCTCCCGAACATCTCTGATGCTCAGGTGAAGGCTGCCCTCTCCAAAGCAAAAAACACTGCTTCCATGGGACCAGATGGCGTCCCAGGTTGCGTCCTACATGAACTCCAAGAGGAACTAATCCCTCAAATAAAACAGCTATACAATCTCAGCCTCACTACAGGATATGTGCCCACAGAATGGCGTACAGCAACAGTGGTCCCATTCCACAAAGGTGGAGCCTCTATGGACCCTGGAAACTATCGCCCCATAAGCCTGACTAGCTTAGTCTGCAAGGCTATGGAGAGGATCATCATGGAGCTCATAAACAAAGACATTGGGGACCTACAGACACTAGATCCTACCCAGTTCGGCTTTGTCAAGGGCAGATCCTGCCTTTTGAACCTGGTTGACTTCTTCGAAACAGTCACCAAAGCCATAGATGAAGGGAAAGTAGTCCACACAGCCTATCTGGACCTTGCAAAGGCATTTGACACAATACCCCACTCGGGCATCATAGATAAGCTATCCATCTTAAATATAAACCCCTATGTCACAAGATGGGTGCATAAACTGGCTCAAAGACAGAACCCACAGAGTGAGAGTTGCTGGAGCCATGTCAGACTCGAAACCGGTCACAAGTGGCATCCTACAGGGTTCTGTCCTGGGACCACTCTTGTTCGGTATATACTTTTCTGAGGTACAGGCAAATGTGGGAGGACTATGGCTCACCAAGTTTGCAGACGACTGCAAACTGGGCGCCATAATCAACTCTCCAGCTGACACAAACATCCTTCAAATAGGTCTCACAGAGACAGATAACTGGTGCCAGCGCCATGGTTTAAAGCTAAATGCCAAAAAATGTATAGTCATACCCTTTGGCAAAAACAATGTGCCCACAAATTACCACATAGGCAGAAACACATTAAGTACAGAGAAAGTTATTAGGGACCTGGGGACCCAAGTTGATAGCAATCTCTCCTTTGAAAACCACATTGCCAAAGTGGTTAGAAAGACCTTCTACATAGCCCACCTCATCACGAAGGGTTTCACATCTAGATCAAGAGAGGTAATCATGCCCCTTTATTCATCCCTCATCAGGCCCATCATAGAATACAATGCCCCTTTTGGGATGTACCTTACCCGACACCTGCAGCAATTAGAAAGACCCCAAAAGTATCTCACCAAGAGGATCAAGGGTCTCAAACAGATGCCATATGCTGCTCGGTTAAAAAAACTCCAGCTCTACTCAGTTGCATACCGCCTACTTCGAGGCGATCTATGCCTAACATACAAAGCTATGTCAAATCCAGAATTAATGGACATGCTCCACCTCAGTAAATCTAAATCCCTTAGAACCACACGCTCGAGGGACTTGAACCTCAGCACAGAAATAAATAGAACTTGCTGGCGGGACAGATTCATAACCCAGAGGCTCCCTTCGCTCTGGAATAGAATTCCAGTTCATGTGAGGCAGAGCACCTCACTGAATCTCTTCAAGAAGAATCTCGATAGGTGGATGGGGGATCGTAGGTTTGTCCCAGGGATTACTCCTGTGTCACTATTAGACAGAGGCACAGTAAACTAAACCTTAAAAAGGGCACAGTATACTCAAATCAAGGGGTGGCGTAAGCCATACAGAATCGGGCTAGGCTTATAATTGCCCCAGGGCAGATAGCCTAGTATGAACCTATGAACCTATAATAATTTCAAACTTTGTTTTTTACTAATCTGTTTACCGTTGTACCTTTTAATTTAATGTTTCTCTCAGCAAATAATGTCTCAGTCAGGGGATGCAGTCAAGGAGTATGACACCTGCATCCCCTACACAGACCATGAACACAGTCTCTATGGCTGTGAATACCCAGGCTATACAAATATCTGAGACAGGACAGGTAGATAGGGGCCTCTGTTGATCAGGCAAGTGTGCTGGGCCCCAGTAGACAGATGTCTGACTCTGCCTGTGACACTCAATGGTATGGATATCCACATGGGGGGAGGGGAGAGTGGTGATCAGTATAGGTATAGTTACTGTCCTCCCCTTAAGGTTAGTGTGTCAGGGGGGTGCAATGTAACACATGAGCAGGGCTATCATGGAGGCACAGGAATGGCAGAAATAGTGAGGACAATGCAGGAGTGCATTCTGACCTATAAGAGTTCATTTCCTGTATGTGTGATTGATTGGATGGATAGACTGAATCTTACACTGGCCCATGCAATGGCATCTCTGACTCACCTGCCAGTGGCAGGAGGCCATCCTCACATCCAGTTATCTGCTATTTCCACAAATGTTAGCCAACATGGCCATGGACATGCCCAATCCTGCTTCCACAGTGCTTGCACTTTCAAGGCAATATCTATTATGGAGGTGTCTACACCCAGGAGAGGGTGTCCCCATGGCTTTTGGCCATCCATCATGCTGGCACATCATGCATCACACATTGGTGAGGTCACATAGCACACCAGCATCTAGCCAGGGCCATGGTGCAACCAGTCCAATTCCTGGTAGAGCCAGCTCTCGTGGGTGGAGGCATGCACAGAATACTGAACCCACTGCTGTGCATGCCCCGGACCTGTCAGCAGGCTGAGCTGCAGTGCTGCTAGCCCTTCTCAATATTCATTCCCCCATACCAGTTTTGATACTATACATAAAAATACTTTTTCTACACCTCAGAACCCCCCCCCCCACCCACACACACACACACACTTCCCTCTGAAAGATATGCATGCCTCTGTGCAGTCCTTTGTACATTATTAAGGTTGCACCAGGATCACCTAGTATAATGAACCTATACCAAACCTCAACACAGCAGAAAGTATTGTTGTGTAAAATCTTATCATAACTTTAGATGTTCTTCTCTTCTACATGCTGCTATATTCATAACATAAGGGAGTCTGCCTCCAGTGGACTTACATATGTCCGGACATTTTACAAAAGATAGATGCTACTGTGAGGATACGTGTGATGTCCCATGTCTCTTAGCGAACATTGGTCATAAACAGATGGGTAAAAAACAGACATCAGCATGCACCTACCTCAGAACTATATGCTGTTGGAACTAGTGACTATGGAGTGGGCACTCAGGAGTCAGGCAAGTGTCAGGGAGAAGGCAGGGTGGGAGATTATACAGCATCATTTAGAAGAAAATGACATCTAAAGTTATGGTAAGATTTTACAAAACAATACTATGTCCTTCTATTCATATGTTACTGTATTCCTAACATAAGGGAGAGTGCAAAAGCTCCTGCTGTTAAGAATTGGGAGAGGGAACAGAAACATTTTCCACAGAGCCATGAAGGATGGCTCTTGCAAATCCTGCTCTAGGCCTAGAAATGATGTCCAACTTGTAGTGTTTGGTGAAGGTATGGACAGATGAACATGTAGCTGCTTCTAAAATGGCAGCTGTATCCAGACCAGAGGAGGATACTGCCATAGTGGAATGTGCCTTTACTGGGAAGGGAAGCCTTCTGTCATGGGCTGTGTAGCAAAAGAAGATAGTTTTAGAGATCCAAGAGGATATGGTTTGCTTGGAAGCAGAACATCCCAGGGCTCTTGGATGGTAGGAGACAAAGAGCCTGTCCAGTTTACAGCTGGATTTGATCTTGGCCAAATAGTATCTGAGTTGTCTATGTGCATCCAAGTAGTGGAGTATCCTTTCAGCAGGGTTTTCAGGTGAAGGGAAGAAGGTAGGAATCTTGATGGCCTGATTCAAGGAGAGTTCATTAACAACTTTGGGCATGAAGGATGGGTTAGTGCATAAACAAACCCTGACCTTGTGGAAAACTGTAAAAGGATGCAAGGCCTTGAGGGCTTTTAGTTCAGAGACCCTTCTGACTGAAGTAATGGCCACCAAGAGGATAGTTTTCCATGTACAGTGTTGGAGAGAACAGTCCTTGGCAGGCTCAAAAGGTGATAGGGTTAACTTTTCTAGAACAAACTTTAGGTCCTAAGGAGGAGGAATGGACTTCCTTGGAGGTCTACAGTGAAGTACCCCTTTCAAAAGCAACTTAACATCTAGCCTGGAAGCTAGAGGCGGGGTGAGTAGAAGGCATGCTGAGATGGCAGATAAGTGTGTCTTAAAAGAAGAATAAGACAAGTCAGAGTTCATCGTTCACACAGGTAGGACAAAACCTCTGGAGGTTCTACTGTCAGTGGTTGCAGATTTTGTTTTTGACACCAAACAGAAAACTTCTTCCACTTGGATAAATAAGATTTTCTGGTAGTTGGATTCCTGGCCTCCTGCAGTACCTGAAGCATGTTCTCTGTGTAAAGGTGTCTGAAGGGAATCAATGCCCTCTCACCACAATGTACGGTTCAGGGTGGACAACCTGTGTCTGAAGCATCTGTGAACAAGCCTTGATTGGGGGGCAGGGGTTGTAGGGACAGGCTTGGTTTGTCCTTTACCTGGGCTATCCACCAATTCAGTTCCTGGACAGGCATGGTTGCAGGGGAACCATGAACTCCAGGGGGTGTAGGTGTTGCTTCCAGACTGTTCTCAAGTACCATTGGAATGTCTTCATGTGAAGCTTTGCTAGGGTACCATGGGGATGGTGGAGGTCATGAATCCCAGGAGCCTGAGAGACTCCCTGACCAACAGGGCTTTGAGAGGGAGTATCCCCTTAAAATAAGAAGTCAGTGACAAAATTCGGTCTGGGGGAAGACAGGCCATCATTTTTTTGTGTTAGGATCCTGCATTCTAAGAACACATGATCTTGTGAGGGAATCAGGGATGATTTGTGAAGGTTTATGGTGAACCCCAGACTTTTCAGGAGGGAACTAGTGAAGTCTAGGTATTGTAAGACCAAATTAATTGATGGAGCCTGGATCAAGATAACATTCAGATAGGGAAAGAGTTGGATCCCCTGTGTTCTGACAAAGGCAATGACTGGGGCTAGGCACTTTGTGAACATTCTTGGGGCTGTACAGAGACCAAATGGCAAAGCACAGAACTGAAAGTGTGCAGAACCTACAAAAAACTGAAGGAATTTCCTGAAAAGTGGATGAATCAGGATATGCAGGTAGGTGTCCTTTATGTCTATGGACACCAAGAAGGCCTGAAGAAGGATTAGGGGGCGAAGAGTAGGAGGCATGAGCATCCGAAAGGTGGGGGCTGGAGGAAGGTGTTGAGTTGGACAAATCCAGGATTGGTCTCCAGGGACCTTCTTTCTTGGGTACCAGGAACATCCTGAAGTAAAATCCCTTTTTTCTTAAATGACGAGTATCTCTTGAATTGTTCCTTGAGAAAGAAGGTCCTGCAGAACTGTGGGAAAGGAAGCCATTTGGTCTCAAGGGGGTTGTGGGATGCCATTGGACTCCTCCTCTGGGGAAGCATAACCCAGAGGGGATGCAATTTATGAAGTGTAAGTAGGGGATTCATCCCCTGATGAGTTTTCTTCTTCAGAGGCTAAGTCAGTTACTAGTTTACCCTTAGGGTTAGATGCTGAAGGGGCCTGGGTCAGAGCAGAGGCCTGGTGTAAGGCAAGGAAGGTGTTCAGTAGGCCTTGGGTAAAGGCCTGCTAGTCACATGCCTGGTCTGAAGGTGAGAAAGCTGGAGAAGGAGCAATATGCTTTGTCCTTTGCTTCTTTTTTCTGAGCCTCTGACACAGATGAGTCAGTGATTAGATGCAGAGATGGAGGGCTGAACACCGGTCGGCACTCCACAATATCCGAGGCAACATCACATACAATAATTTGGGAAAACCCATGCGGGCCCTCGGAAATGATAACCCTAGGTCCCCCCCAGGTGCCCGAGTTGGATGCCTGCGACTCCCTTTTTCCGATGGCTTCTTTGATGGCCTCCTCCTGGGTACCCGCCAAAGGAAGATCAGTGGATTCCAACTTGGACTCTGGGTGTTCACCAGCCTTGAAAGTTACGGCCAGAATAGAGGTGCAGTCGTAGGATCAGGCCGCAATTTTTTGGCCTTTTTAGCGGGCTGCTCATCCGAGGAACCTGACTTCAGATCCATGTCTTTAGTTAAATGTTTCAAGTGCTTGTTCTCTAAGCATAGCTTTAACACAGTAAGATGACTCCTTAGGGTTTAGGGACAAAGGTCTGACAGATTTCACAAGAATTGTGGTTGTGGTCTAGGCCTAAACAAGACAGGCAGAGCTCATGCGAGTCTTTATGTGGTATCTGCCTTCTGCACCAACACTTGCCCTTTCTACCTGACAAGAAACACAAAACGCAGTAGCAAACAATTATCAAAAACCCCTATGGGATACTTATCTGAAATCGGACAGTACAAAGTCAATTTTGCAAGCGAGTGATGACTGGAGCTGGCAGTCACACAGGCGTCAGAAAAGTTCTGAGGTAGGTCTGTGCTGACGTCCATTTTCTACTTGATGTCTACTTATGACTGACATTCACTGAGAGATGTGGGACATCACAAGTACCTTTGCAATAGTATCTATCTTTTGTAAAATGGCTGGACGTACGTGAGTCCACCGGGGGCAGACTCCCTTATGTTAGGAATACAGAAGCATATGAATAGAAGGACATCTCTTTATCACTTTCTTGAAAATAAATGACCACAAAGAAGTATGTATTGTTACCTTTTATATCATTTCTGATGACAGCATAGCTACATGAGGAGAAATCCTATACTGAATATCTATAGCTATTCTGCAAGAAATAAAAATGCTACAGATTGTCAGTATTAACTCCTTGGACCTTACACCAAGCTTGCCTAAATCTAGCAGACATCTACATGGCTTTAAGCAACTTATAAATACCCCCACATAGGTTCATAGGGGATTACTAGGCTGATGGTACAAGAGCCTTTAGGAAACCTAACCAGTAATACCCAGGATGTGAAAATATTATATCTTAATTCCCAGATATGGGATAGGGTAGTATCAGGGTAGTGGGTCTTTGGGTGTTGGAGCCATGGGCAGTACCCCAAGAGTAAATTTACTGTTCCCTACCCATTTATCCAAATTCTTTCTGAAGAGAGTGAGGGATGGGCTTTGTTTTAATATGATGGGAAGTTTATTCCATAGACGAGGTAGCCTTTGGGATATGAATCTGTCTCTCCAGCAAGTTCTGTCAGAGTCACAAATAAGGTTCAGGTCCATGGAAAGCATAACCCTTGTATAATTTTTCTTGTAAATATGTAACATTTTCATCAGGGCTGGATCAAAGAATGCCTTGTAGATCAGGCATAAGTCACCTCTCAATAAACAATATGAGCTGAAGTAACGGGATAGGGCCTTTAGTCAGTCTGCATAAGACGCGTCTTACGCTTTGTATATTTTAGTGAGAAGCCTCTGGGACCTCTCCTGTTGGTGTGAATCCCTGGTTAGATACATGCAGAGGGGACCACTGTAGTCAGTTATGGAACTGATAAGGGCTGAGTACAATCACTGTGACTTCCTTTGATGTTGATGCCATGCCTTTACTTATAGGTTGAGCCACAAAGAAGGATTTCTTTACTACTGTAGCTACCTCGTGGTCAAAGTTAAGGTTGCTATCGATCTATGTTCCTATATCTCTCAGCACTGGGTGTACTTTTAGGGATGTACTATCATTATTTTAATTTGCAGGGGTATCTGATTTACCAAAAGGTATGATTACACATTTTTTTAGCATTTAGTCTCAGACCATGGTTTTCTGCACCATATGCTGTCACCTTTAGTCTTTTCTCCTGCATATTTGTAAGGCAAACACCAGAAATACCAGCTCTAAAATCCTGAAATTCTCTGTGACAGAAACACAACATGCTGGAGAGAAAGATGTGTCTAAGAGACATGTAATATAACATGTAATAACATCATCGTAATAATAATAATATTAATAATAATGTTCCTATGTAACAGGCTTCCCATCCACATGAAGCTGAGTTCTTCTTTTACCCAATTTAAACTCAACATAGACCGATAGATGGACAATAGGAAATTTACATCGAGCCTGGCACCACTGTCCCTTATGGACAGAGGTAGCTCGTAAATGCTTGGCCCTCAGCATTCATGTTTGGATGCAGGATGTCAGTATTCTCTTGGGAAAACTGGGGTCATTAACCTAGTAGCAATCTATGAAAAGTTCCAGCATTACAGAGAGCTCCATACCCAGGCAAAAAATGTAGAAAATAAAACATATTACAACAATATTTGAAATATTGGCAATAGACAATCCTAAAAAGATTGCTTCCTGGATAAATATAGAAGCCCAACCCTCTCCAAACAAACTTCTGTACAATTCATGTCTTATTTTCTAGAAAAACAGATCCTCCATTACTAAAGACTCCACACCTCCATCCTTACTACTGTCCAACAGCCACAAACCATTGATTCCACATTCACCTTAAAACCTGTCCCTACAGCCTGTTTAAAATGACTCTTAAGCAAACTCAAACTATTTTCCACATTTGCTAATGTCCTACCAGGTGACTGCATTAAATTGGCAGTTAATAGTACTGAATGTCTAGTTTCCATCCGTATAAATAGGTCCATTCAGGAATCCCATGTCCCTTCCCTCTGGAAAAAAAACTCACATTATCCCTCTTCACAAATGTGCTGCTGCAACAGAAATTACAAACTTATACCCATAACAATTTTATCTCCTCTCTCTAGAATGTTAGATAAATATATTCAAAAGCAACTGCTAAAATATCCCATTCAGGAAAGACTCCTAACCCCCAGATGAGATGGTTTCCATCCTTCTCATAGTGCCAGTACCTCATTCAGGAAAGAGTTGTAACCCCCAGACAATATGGTTTCCATCCTTCTCATAGTGCCAGCACCTCATTCAGGAAAGACTCCTAACCCCCAGACAAGATGGTTTCCATCCTTCTCCTAGTGCCAGTACCTCATTTAGGAAAGGCTCCTAACCCCCAGATAAGATGGTTTCCATCCTTCTCCTAGTGCCAGTACCTCATTCAGGAAAGACTCCTAACCCCCAGACAAGATGGTTTCCGTCCTTCTCATAGTGCCAGTACCTCATTCAGGAAAAACTGCTAACCCCCAGACAAGATGGTTTCCATTCTTCTCATAGTGCCAGTATCTCATTCAGGATAGACTCCTAACCCCCAGACAAGATGGTTTCCATCCTTCTCATAGTGCCAGTACCTCATTCAGGAAAAACTTCTAACCCCCAGACAAGATGGTTTCCATCCTTCTCACAGTGCCAGTACCTCATTCAGGAAAGACTCCTAACCCCCGGTCAAGATGGTTTCCATCCTTCTCATAGTGCCAGTACCTCATTCAGGAAAGAGTTGTAACCCCCAGACAAGATGGTTTCTATCCTTCTCATAGTGCCAGTACTGTACTTCTGTCCTTCACAGATACCATCACCAAAGTCAGGGACAGCGTCAAACTAGTATCCTCCTTATTCCTAGACTTATCCAAGGCCTTTAATACAGTTTACCATAGCAAACTCCTACTTCAGATGTCCTCATTGGGATTATCATCATGGACAGCGCAGTGGTGCAGCGCTAGCCTTGTTGCCTCACAGCAAGAGGTTCCTTGGTACAATTCTCGGCTGGGGTGTCTTCTGTGCAGAGTCTGCATGTCCTCCCTGCGTTTTTGTGGGTTTGCTCCGGGTGCTGTGGTTTCCTCCCACATTACAAAGACATGCATCTGAAGCATTTCTCCCTGGGCCTCTGCTGAAAATTGGCTCGTTCCAAGTTGGACGTTCCCAGTTAATAAATGTAAAATAAAATATCTTCTAAAGGTTCAAAAGCTACTTGAGGGCTAGGTATCTGTCAGTGAAATGGCACTCCATTCTCTCTCTCCCCACCTCCCAATTATCACTGCAATTTCACGGGGGTCCATCCTTCAGCCTTGCTCTTTAATACTCTCCATCCATCCAACATGTCTCACTATTACTGTTCTCACCAGTAATCTCCATATGTCCACCCAACATGTCTCACTATTACAGTATGCAGACATCTTCACACTCATATGTTCATCTGACAGTCCTGCACACCTCCAACAAATCACTCCAGAAGCTTTCACAGCTACTGAAATATGCCCAACCCCAGAAAAAAAATACTTTTCTTCTCCAAGTCACTTTTGCAAAAAAAAAAAAAAAAAAAACGACTTCAAAATAGTCTCTTTAAATAACACTATTATCAAAGTCACCAAACTACTAGGAATGACAATCGATGACAACCTTAAACATCACCTGCATAAACAAAACTCCATAGAAAAAACTTCCTTGCTGCACTCAATGTACATTAGCCTCCTCCTCTGTAGCTAACTCATGGAACTCTGTACCCATATCTATTAGGTCACCTCCTGCCATCCAGTCATTTAAAGCCTCTCTAAAAGGCCTCCTATCTAATAAATGGCTTTTGTTCTTGCTCTATACCAGGCTAACACAAGCATCTCCTAATTACAGTCTACCCCCGTTCTCACTCACCCTTCCCTGTATTCATTCCTCAATTATGCTAACTACACTATACACCCCATGATCACTCAGCTCCTCATGCACCTTTTTCCCTCATCCTAATTTTATCTTGTAATACCTGTTCCTCTCACACACATCCCTTCTACCTTCCCCGTCTGTCTTCTCTTTTTACCTTTCCATATTCCCCACAATTATAGCTATCATGACCATTCTAATTTTATATATTATATTAGCACATCATACAACTATGTATGCTTTATTCATACACAATGTTTAAAATGAATTATCAACCAATAACTGTAATGCTGTGTTTGTACACTGTACTGTTTATTTCTTAGGCAGTGTTAAATTGCATTGGTATCTACTCATGCACTCTCATGTTATTATTACTTAGTGTTTGAAGCTTTTCTCCCCAGGCCTCTGCTGAAAATGGGCAACAACCCAATCCAGACTTTCTTGGGAAGCAAATGTCAAATAAATAAATAAACAAAATTTGCCTTATATTTTACTCTGCCCCTCTTATTTATTTAGAAATGCATTTATTTTGATGTTCTGGTAAATCACTTAGTAATTCTAGATCCATCCTCAACCACTTTTCCCATTTTGTACATGGGGTCGAGGTGTCACTTCCACAGTGAAAATCATCTTGAGCCAAGGTCTACATCGTCAGGTGGCTAGCCCGGCCACAGTAGTTCATTTGCACCACCCACTAAAGCACACATTCTCACCTATGGCCAATTTAGAGTGTCCAGTCCGCCTACTGCATGCCTTTGGAATGTGGGAGGAAACCCACATGACCACAAGGAGGACATGCAGTCTCTGCACAGAGGACACCCCAGCCGAGAATCGAATTGGAGAGCCTCTTGCTGTGACTTGACAACTCTAACTGCTGTACCACCGTGGATTAGATATTCAAATTAAATACATCTTATTTTTCTGAAAATTCATGTTGAAACAATCCTGTCATTCTTTTCGGCTTTTTATGTGAATTTTAGCAATATTTAAAAACCCTTTCTGATTTTGATTGTTTGTCCTCACCGTTATTTTTGGATTTTTCATGGATTCTTTAGCAAACAAGTTAAGAGATTTGCTGCTGTCTGTTTGACATTACTTGCTGAGTAAGTCTGATGAAGCCTAATGGCGAAAGCGCTCACTGTGTTTTTTCTCAATAAAAGTGTTATTGAAGTTTAAGAAGTGCCTGCTACGTTTTATCTTGGTTTTTTGGTCATTGGAAGCTACAAGGCGTTTTATTGCCATAGGGGACAGCGTATATGGTATTTGATCTACGTTTTTATTTGATTTTTTATACGCTGGTTCCCGTCTCCATTGGTGTGCTTATCTGCATTGGATTTGCTATTACTTGCTGAGTGCTTTACTGGCTTTCAAAGCTGATAAAACACTTTATGCTCCTATGTTTTCTCTTTCTTTTTTTTTTTCTATAACTGGTAGTATATGGAGCAGATAAAACTCCATGCCCTACAAAGAACTATGATCAGGTCTTGCCAATCATAACCTTTTGTTAATCTTCTTGACAAGGAAATCAAGACTGACCTATTAAGTTTCATTCTCAAGGTGAATTCTCTTTGGCATCCTTGTCTAAAGCATATGGAGGCCCTGTCATAAACCTCCACATTTTTAACCAAAAACAGCATCTGGTCCTCACTAATGTGGGAGACTGCTGCACAACCCCTACTGTAATGCTTTCCCTGGCAAGGTCAGACCACAAAATGTTCTCCTTTGAAGTAAAAATAAAACCCGGAATATTCAGGAACTATTTTAAGGCTAACCTCCTGCTATTAAGTGAGAACCTGGCAAAATTTCAAGCCCTTATAAACCCTAAGAACACTGCTGCCTATGCAGACCTGTTCACAGAAGCCCTGTACATTAATATTAATAGCTGCACAGAGGCAGCTGTGCTCACAGGAAGAAGTACAGAACAAACTAAAAAAAAATAAGCCACCCTGGTGGAATCACAAAATCAATAGGCTGTATAACAGGAAAAAGAAAATCATGGCAAAAATTAGGAGGTGCAGCACCAAGCAGGGTAGAAGCACTCTCATCAAACTCAGGGCCGGTTTTAGCAATTTGGGGGCCCCCAGCAAATGTCAAGTTGGGGACCCCCTGGGAACTTCCACTCCAAGTATCACCCTGTCACTGCTATCCCTTCTATCCATCCTTTCAGTTCATGCTGCGGGCTTTTAGGATTAGTACGCACAGACTGACCTGTAGCTGCAATGATCTTACATTACAAGAGGCCTGCATACCATACTATGTTGACCCATCTCACAATACATTACAACTCCTCTATGTACAGAGCTGGACTAAGGTGAAATGGAGCCCAAGGCACTGCTTGCTGTTTCAGCCCCCCCCCCAAAAAAAAACATACACACATCCTCCAGAGCTCCCTTCTGTTTCTCCCCATGTTGGACTTCCCACACCATGCACATTACATTTTTTCCCCATTTCTCATATTTTACCTTTTCTCTTTAGCTTTTTCAAGAAGCCATAACTTTATATATGCTCTAAAGTGCTTTTTCTTTTTACAAAACCTTTTCACCCAATGATGGTTTGAAGAGAAATTATGATTAAGGAAAGAAACTCAGTGTTGCTGTTCAGGTTTAGTTTTCCTCATATCTTTTCAATATACTTTCTTGACCAAGACAGCACAGTAATAACCATTTAGGAAATAACTCAATTAAGCCTGTGCCACCATACACCATAGGGGTTGTAGATGCTCTGGGATGCATTTTATAGCATTTCCCAACCTTTTAATCCAAAAGTGGCCGAAACAAAAATCATAAGTTAGAAAAATATATTTTTTCTTTCAGTGAACACATAAGTTGTACCCAAGGCTTACATTTCAAAGTTGACAAAATAGTAGCTCAGAATAAATTAACAAGTCAATTGTTGTGAGATCCTGTCTGGGAATACTGCCTGCCTCCCTAATCCCCCCAAAAAGACAGTCACTGTCTATGCATCCCTCTGGTGTTAGATTGGAATGAAATAACGTGCCTACTCATTCCTCAGTTCTAACCCCTAATGGCAACCAGCTATATACGTGCCTGAAGTTTGATTGTGAGGAAAGTGCAAAAATAAATAAATAAGTAAATAATGATTGCAATAATGTATGTACTTTGCTGTTCCCAGGAAGTAGACTGCCCCTACAGCAGCTAAAGTAACTTTCTTTGTACACCTCTGGGTCTGTTAGAAAAGTAAAGGAAACAATGACTACACAATCCCCAGCACCCCACATAACCTACAGTAAATTTCATTTTACCCTAACATGGTCATATCACAGCCCCATGCAGGTTAAAGAGTGCAATCAGAAAATGAAAGCATTTTTTCTCAGGCAAAAACAGCTTTTCTGGGGCCCCCACACAGTCAAGGATGATTATGGGAGACCCCCCATATCCATTTACCCTGTATCTATTTATACAGTCTGGGGAGTGGGGGCCACCAGATTCCTAGAAGATCTAAGTGTCTGAATGTTCTATGACATATTTTATTCTTCACTTTTGAAATATAATCACTTGTTAGCTACATTTTATTGACACCCAGAAGAGTAAGGTGTGTGTCCCGGGATTACTGGATGTGTGCACTGATAAAAAAATCAATGATATTTTTTTACTTACACACACACACACACACACACACACACACACACACACACACACACACACACACACACACACACACACACACGCGCGCACACACACACACACACACATACAACACACGCACACACAGACACATACAACACACACACACACACACGCACACACCACACCAATGCTAGTTCTGTACTTATTTCAGCAAATACCAATACATTGTACAACACTAGTACTGCTACACAATATCAGTGACTGCTATTTAGCAGTCATGAAACAGCAGCAGGGATAAGTCATTTTTATTTACCTCACTGAGGAGTAAATTAATACCTACCACTATCCCTGATTTTACAGATATTCCCTGATTTTGCCTCATAATTTTGCTCTGTGTCAATAAATCCAGTCGTCAGAGTTTTATACTTATTGTCTAAAAAATGCTTGTTGATGAAAAATGTGTTATTCTAGTAACTTTTTAAGTGAATTAAAGTAATATTTAAAATGTCTTTCTCATTTTGAGACTTCATTATGCTATTATTTTTGGCACTGAGCAGAATTCTTCAGCAAAGACATTGAGAGTTACAGTATCTGTTGTTCTGCCAGTATGTATAAAACTCCCTGAAAGAGAAGCCATCCCTGAAGATTTGAAGCATCACCTCTTCTTAAACTCCAAGATGTGCATTGAGATAGGTCACTCTGGGCTGCTGATCTCTCTCTAGTGCTTACTTTGCACATGTTCATTACCAGCTTTATCCAACAGGGTCATATCACAGTCCTGTTCAGGTTAAAGAGTGTAATCGAAAATTAATAAATTTTTTCTTCTCATTTTTCCCTAACCAGCTGCAGCTCAGTCAGGAATGATTAAGGGGTTCCCCTGCCACTGATATTGCAGGTACCTAAAGCTGACTATGTTGTTAGTTTTAGTGAAGAGGATGTCCACCAGAAGAGTTTAACTAGGCCAGGGGCATTATGTCAGTGGTAAAATATTTAATGGAATTGTAAAGTTTGTTACCTGACAGAATACTTTTATTATAACGAAAGATCTTTGAATTTTGAAGGAGATAATAAATATAAGAGTTATTGTTACTCACCTGGTTTATTAAGTATAAAATATTACTGTACTAGCTTTTGTTAGTTTGACAGACAAGTTACAAAATATCAAGATAAGATAATCTACAGTGGTTGGGGGCCCCCCCAGGACCAGGGGGGCCCCAGCGACCGCAGGGTTTGCTGGTGCCTAAAGCTGGATATGATCAAACTAAACAAACAACACAGAAGACAAATAAAGTATACCAAAGCCAAATTTAAGGTAAGTTTGGCCTCCCAGGCCAAGGACAACCACAAAGCATTCTTTAGCTATGTCTGCAACCTCAAAGGCAATGCACAATTGTGTGCAGAGCTCATTGTAAATGGAGCCACCTATACCGAGCCAGAAAATATAGCAAACCTCCTGGCTGATAAATTCATCTCCAACTTTACCCCTCTCTCCCCCTCAACCTTCCCTCAGGAAATATCATCAAATATAACTTACCCTACTATCACTTGGGAAAAGGTCCTTAATGCTCTCTCTAAGACCAAGAACACTGCATCAATGGGCCCAGACAGTATCCCAGGATGCCTTCTAAATAGCATGAAACATGACCTATCAGGGTCTCTGGAATTACTATTTACCTGTAGCCTCCAAACAGGCCTCATGCCTCATGAATGGAGAAAGGCAACAGTCATCCCTCTGCACAAAGGTGGGCCATCTACAGACCCTGGAAACTACAGACCCATAAGTCTCACTAGTCTTAAATGTAAAGCCATGGAAAGAATTATCATGGAGATGATCAACAGAGATATAGTAAAGCTCCATACACTGGACCCAACCCAGTTTGGTTTCATCAGGGGCAGATCATGCCTACTCAACCTGGTGGCCTTCTTTGAGAAGGTCACCGAAGCAATGGATGAGGGCAAAATCGTTCACACTTCCTACCTTGACCTGGCTAAGGCATTTGACAAAATACCCCACTCAGGCATTGTTGACAAACTCAAGAGGTAAGGTACAAACCCATATGTCACCCAGTGGATAGCCAACTTGCTCATAGGAAGCACCCAGAAAGTTAGAATTGGGGAGTCCACCTCTACAAAGAGGCCAATCACAAGTGGAATCCCTCAGGGATCAGTCTTTGAACTGCTCCTTTTTGGCATTTACTTCTCAGAAGTTAAGACCAATGTCAGTGGTCTCTGGCTGACTAAATTTGCAGATGATTGCAAATTAGGAGCTGTCATTGAATCTCACACTGACGCAAATGTTCTCCAGGAGGGACTGACACAGACAAACAACTGGTGTCAGTGCCATGCACTAAAACTAAATACCAAGAAATTGATAATAGTATCCTTTGGGAAGTCATCCATCCCTGTTAACTATAATATTGACAACACACCCCTTAGTGATGACCCAGTAGTTAGGGAGTTAGGGACACACATAAATATTAATCTAGCCTTTGACCATCACGTGTCTACAGTGGTGCAGAAATCATTCTATGTTGCACAACTTATAAACAAAGGTATAGCATCTAAGTTCAAGGAAGTCATTATTCCACTGTATTTGGCATTCATCAAACCTATCACTGAGTACAATGACCCCTATGGTATATATCTAAGCAGGCATATTCAAGAGTTGGAACATCCACTGAGGTTCCTCACTAAAAGAATATGGGGCGTAAGTAAAATGTCCTATGCAGACCACCTCAAGGCCCTAACCCTGTATTCTATCTCCTACAGGCTTTTGAGGAGAGATCTATGCCTGGCATACAGGGCATTGTCAGACCTCACTCTGATGGATCTTCTGCATATGCACAAAACAAACAGCACCAGAATTGCCCGTTCTAAAGACTTAAACCTTGCCTGCAATATAAATAGGCCCCAGTGGCCTAATGGATAAGGCATTGGCCTCCTAAATCAGGAAATGTGGGTTCGAGACCCATCTGTGGTGATATAATCTTGGATCCCTCCTGTGTCCCTGCTGGGCAGGGGAAACAGGTGCTGGCTTTGAGGGAACATGGATGAAATTCTTGGCTAGGCTTATAAAGGCTTCCTGGCCAATAACCTAGTATCTTCCTATGAAGATATGTATCCCAGAGACCACCCCATCTATGGAACAGGCTCCCCATCCATGTGGAGCAGAGTTCCTCCCTAACCCAATTCAAGTGCAACTTGGACAACTGGATGGGAAACTGGACATTCATCCCTGGTTTGGTATCTATGTTTCTAATGGACACAGGTAACCTGTAAATGGTTCATCTCCCAGGCCCATCTAATGGACACATGTAACCTGTAAATGGTTCATCTCTCAGGCCCATGCTTACACTTATCAAGGTTATCAGAGATTTGGGATGCATGGCTAGGGTTAAAAAGGCCCTTGTGGCCGTTAGCCTAGTAAACACCTATGAACCTATGATACTTTACTGTGTGAATGTTGTCTTGCAACATTTTCTGCTACCATTATTTCAAACTAAAATTCACAGTGTATTAGAGAATCTTATTCAAGTGATATTTTTCTTGTTTTCATTTCTGAATATTTTTTCTCAGTCATACTGTGCAAAGATCTTACTAAAGAACCTTGCATAATAATGGCAACAGGACCATGTTAACCACCCAAATGTGAAATACCATTAAATCAGTGAACACCATGGTCATTGAAGTGGAACTCTTATGTGACACTCCTGGTTAGGTCATAGAAAATTATTAACATCATGTTGATTATCATATTTATTTGCCTTGCTTTTGCCACTTCATTGCACTGTATGGTAGTTGTGAATCTTTATTTCAAGTAGGAAATACACAGAAATCTTCTTCCAAAATAAATTCTGTCCTTTGTACTTCAGCATTGCTGAAATCAAACGTTTGTATATTGCAAAAGTGCGCAGTCAGTAAGACTTGTGAAATCAAAAAGATAAACAGTGAAAATGCAATTTCCTAGCTCACACAAAAATTTTAGAACAATCATTTGTCAAACGAAGCCACTTTCTAATTTAAAGTCAATCTGCAGTGCATAATGTGGGAAATCATTCCAAGCTCAACATCTTTTCTGCAAGACAGAGTATATGAACAAATGAGTCGTGAAATGTTACCAAGTGCAAGGCACTTTCATATAATGCTTTTACAGATGACTGCTTAATTCGGAAATTAATCAAGAAACTACAATAGTGCGTAGCAGACAGCTGGCTGTTGGAACTGTTAAATATGCAACTATATTTGCCACATTTTGAAACTGCTTTAGCCAAGAAACCAGAAATTAAATATTTGTTCTATTGAAAGGCATTCTTTTCTAATAATAAAAAATGATTTTCTTACAGACTACAATGCATTTCTGGATTTTAATATTTAGTGCCTTCCCAAGCTTCTGCCATTTTGAGGCTGTTTGGCACACAGTGAATTGTTAGGTATAAAGTGCTCTCAGAAAGTCATTAAAAACAAAATTACAAAAAAAAAAAAAGAAAAGATTACATTTGATTTCATGTTGTGATGACAGTAAAATTGTTTCATATTAAATTCTGTGGGTGGGAGTCAGGTAGGCACACCTTTGGCATGACAGAATGTGTCTCTGCCATGTTAATAGGCTGTAAGAATGTGGCAACACAGGGTTTGGGAAGCAGAAAAAACATGGCTAAATACAGGGCAAATTGCAGACAAATGGCCTGCATTGTGTGCCAGACTAAACACCATAATCTGTCTGTGAGGGTATTATGCACACTATCAGCACAGTTTTGATCTAAGTCAGGAGTCATAGGTTCTATTCCTATTTCAGGAAATGACATAGCATATAATTTGCAGACTGAATTGTAGACATGCTAGTTTGTGATGCAGGCTGAGTTGGCAGACTACTTTAATGGCTGTTGGTGCACGGGTATACAGTGGTCACCCATAGTGTGTTTGGAGATGCTGGGACTCCATGGTTGGGGAGGATGCCAGTAGCTGCGATCAGTTACCATTTATAGCCACCCAAGTGCATTGATTTGCCATGTTAGAAGTAAATGTTGACTGTAAAAAAAAAAAAAAAAAAAAAAAAAAAACAGTCATTAGCTGTGTGAGATGAAAGAGGAGGCAGATAGGGCTGTTATAGCTGACAAGGGGATTGAACAGACATGGACCATCAGACAATGACAGAAAAGTGAGCAAGGTATGAGGCAGTGATTCCTAAAAGATGGAGTAAGCTGGAAACAATGTTAAAAAACTGGATCAGCTACAGCAAAGGATAATGAATGTTGAATGGAGATGAGAGGAAAGCTAGTAGTAATAGTGATATCTGACAAAAGTAAGTGGAAAAGCTAGCAAGCTGTGCAAATGACTGCAAGACAGTAAATGTGAAGCCTTCATGGGACAGAAGTAACTGACAGAAACAGAGGCAGAAGCTGACAGGGGAAATCAGTGGTTATCCCTTCATAAATCAAACAGTTGAACTAACACTTGGGACAGAAATCTAAATCTACTGCAACAAATAAATACGACAAGATGGAAGGATACATTTTTTACACAGTGCTTTCCCCTTCTCTGGAGCCACCTTTCTCTCCAAGATAAGCAGTGTAGCACTCTGTATGCCTTTAAAAAGGAGCTGGAGAACTGGATGGATATTCATAAAGTCACTTCTGGTATGACTAACCTGGCCTTTCTTGAAGAGGCAGGGCATAAAGGTGAGTATTGCTAGGGCAGAAATGGCCTAGCATTTCAGGTGCCATGTAACTTCTATTGATCCTGTTAAAGCAGGACTGGAGGTGTCATAGTTGCTCAGTCTGGGGTAGTACAAGATTATGTACAAAGGTATTGCTGGACATAATGGGTACAGTCAGATCCAGAGCAAAACGGGTGGTTAAATTAGTCTGTGCCTGTGGCCAGTGCTGAGACCAAGACTGTGTCTGAGTGGGCTTATTTTACTAAAAAGCGAGTGGCAATTAACTGTTATTCTTGGCTTATTGGTAGACATTTTGAGGGAAGACTTTTCTGTGTACTGTGTCTAACCATTTCCTAACAATTAAGAAAGCGTACCTACTAATGCTAAAGTACAGCTATCAGTAACAAGTAAAAACACTATTCAAAATGAAACGCTGTACAACAATGGCCAATGAAGTAAAGTTTTCTTGGAAAATAGGTAGTGTGGTTAAATGATATAAACTTTTAAAGATGCAACATATATAGCAAAAAACTTGCATAAATTTCCAGTACTTCAATTAAATTCACTTACAAGATATTCACGTTGTGAATGCAGTTATACTATAGCGAAATGATGGCTCCAAAGTATCCAGTTTTATGATGGCTCCAAAGTATCCAGTTTTATGATGGCTCCAAAGTATCCAGTCTTTTTAGTCTGATATACAAAGTATCCACACTGAAGATGTAGTAGCTGCTGTGTGACTGTGATGAGCTGTGATAGCTTAACCAGTCTAACAGATCAAATAAGAGTTTCTAGCTTTAATGGCAGTTAAAATCCTTTATTGTAGAAAAAGTTAAAATCTTCATATCAAGTTAAAATCTTGATGTAGAATAAAACAGTCCCTCTGTATTCCAAACGATGAGCGCTTTCGGTATCTTCTTCAGATCGTAGAGATTGGGACTGGAAGTTCCTTTTTATAGTTCTTACTTCCTTTACTGTTGTGACAATCATTCAATCATCACACTGTCAATCAGCTGTTTAAACGCACCAATCCTCTTTCCTCTCAGCTGGGGGTGTTCCATTTCCTATACCTTTTGCTTTTAAGGGGTGTGACCAGTCATGAATTATTAAGCCAGACACACCTCCATGTTAGCTAATAGTTGGTCTTCTAGCTTTTAGTATAGGTTTCAGTGGAATGATGTCATTCAAGCCAGGCTCAATATCAGCACGGAGGTTCACAATCCACTTACTCACTTACTTACACTTAGTTGGTCTTCTAGCTCTTAGTATAGGTTTCAGTGGAATTATGTTATTCAAGCCTGGCTCAGTATCAGCATAGAGGTTCACAATCCACTTACTCTCCCTGCATTCAGTAATATTTTCAATGTCACCTTTCCTTACTCCACTATATACATTCTCTATCACCTTATAAGTGAAAGAATGACCGACATTTCTTTCAGCATGCTTTGCTAAAGCATTATGTGGATCTTTATTAGTAATGTCTCTTTGATGTCTCAAAATGCAATTCTTTCACTTATAAGGTGATAGAGAATATATATAGTGGAATAAGGAAAGGTGACATTGAAAATATTACTGAACGCAGGGAGAGTAAGTGGATTGTGAACCTCCGTGCTGATATTGAGCCAGGCTTGAATAACATCATTCCACTGAAAACTATACTAAAAGCTAGAAGACAAACTATTAGCTAATATGGAGGTGTGTCTGGCTTAATAATTCATGATTGGTCACACCCCTCAAAAGCAAAAGGTATAGGAAATGCAACACCCCCAGCTGAGAGGAAAGAGGATTGGTGCATTTAAACAGCTGATTGACAGTATGATGATTGAATGATTGTCCCAACAGTAAAGGAAGTAAGCACTATAAAAAGGAACTTCTAGTCCCAATCTCTACGATCTGAAGAAGATACCGAAAGCGCTTATCGTTTGGAATACAGAGGGACTGTTTTATTCTACATCAAGATTTTAACTTGACATGAAGATTTCAACTTTTTCTACAATAAAAGGATTTTAACTGCCATTAAAGCTAGAAGCTCTTATTTGATCTGTTAGACTGGTTAAGCTGTTATCACAGCTCATCACAGTCACGCAGCAGCTACTACATATCCAGTGAGGATACGTTTTATATCAGACTAAAAAGATTGGATACTTTGTTGCCATTATTTCGCTATAGTATAACTGCATACACAACGTGAATATCTTGTAAGTGAATTTAATTGAAGGACTGGAAATGCTTGCAAGTTTTTTGCTATATATGTTGCATCTTTAAAAGTTTTATATCATTTAACCACACTACCTATTCTCCAAGAAAACGTTACTTCATTGGCCATTGTTGTACAGCGTTTTATTTTTAATATTATTTCCTAACAATTAGGATGACCATAACTTCTACCTTTTGCATTTAGTTAATGGCATTTTGCATACCCATAGCTGAACATGAATTAAAGTATCTGTAATGTAGATCCATTCATTGCAAGTTACCATCCATTATGGATTCTGCGAGGTTGGCAGTTGTGCCTGTTTTAGTCAAATCATGAAGCCCACATTCTATATAAATAACTGATATTGCTATTGCAAACAGTTCATCTTAGCCTGATAGCAGTATTGCTTTTCTGAATGATTTTGTTAAAAAAAATGTGATATGTAACTAATAAACAATCTTGCAATGAAAATAATTTTAAGCTGAAATGTTAAATCATGATGGAATATATCTAATATTATGTTTAAAAAAAATGCAGTCAGTTCCAAGTACATGTCATAGCCATGCCATGGACAGAACTGCACAAATATACAGCTGTTACAGGGAAACCACTCCAGGATTAGTTGAAGCAGCTGTTTCTCACACTTGTTGCTGTCTCAAAAGGAGAAATGCTACTTTTATTATTGATTTTATTATTAATTTGCTCTTATAAATCTCACAGCCTTGAAACAGTTGTCTCGATCTATCAAAGAATGCCCCGCTGCAATTAGGTTGGAGGACCAAGCATTTAATCAGCTGCAGGGCTGAGCAGTGGTGAGTAACCATGCGAAACATATAACCATACTAAAATGCCTCTTAGTATCTTCAGTAGTGTTGAGCAAAGATCTGAGAAGTAACCTTTGGATACCGTATATGGATATTTTATTAAAAAAAAACATGTTGTGTGAGAGCTTTAGAATACAGACGTGTCTTGTTCGATAGCATATTAAAAAGAAACATTGCTTCTAGCAAGCATGATTTTAAAATATCTTATCTATGAAAGCATAAAAGTATTTAATAAGGATGCGACCCAAGAAAGCATTGAGGAGCCACGCCCATTTCCCCTGAGCACTTTCTGGTTAAATGACCTGTTCAGCGTCACATAGTAGGGAATGGGCTACAGAGGGAATCAAACCTTGTACTACAGGAAATATTTATTTAATGTACATTTGTTAACCGGGATTGTCTGACTGAGCAAAAGCCCTTTTTCAGCAGAGGCCCAGGGAGAAATGCTGCAAAACATAGTTACAAAAAATATAACCGTTATAAACACAGTTAACATTATAATCATTCGTAATAAAACTTGTAGAACAGTTATCATATATATATATATATATATATATATATATATATATATATATATATATATATATATATATATATGCAGTTACAGTTATCTATAAAAATGTTATGAAAAATACTGCAGCAGAAGGAAAGGAAACCGTGTTAGGTAAAAAATTATGAAGTAGACTAGTTTAAGTTGTAAATGTTTTGGTATAGAGGAGAAGAAAAGATGGTAAGACAGAGGAAGTTAGGTTTGTTATTTAGTGAAGGTATGTTCAAGGAGGCTGAGAACAGGTACAAATCTGGTGACTTTTTAAGTACTTTTTAGTGGCTAGTTTGAATACTTTAGGATGTGAAAGTGATCTAACTTCTTGTGGGAGTTTGTTCCAAGCAGTAGAGGGATGGTAGCTGTATGTGATATCTTCTATTTTGGACTTGGGCTTGTAAATTGTAAAAGGTCTTGGGTGGAGCTCCTGAGTAGTCTGGATGGGACAGAGTGGGAGATTATGGTGCCTAGTGCTGGACAGTAGAATGGTTCATAAGTAATGGAGTGTATAATTTGGAGCTGAGAGAGGAGTAGGAGGTGTGGTAGTTTGAGCCAGTTTAGATGTTTGAAGGAGATACAGTGGTGAGATTTGTAGGTTTGTTGTGCAGCAAATCTGGCTATTTTGTGATAGGTTGATTTGAGTTTACTAAGTAAGGTGGAGTTAAGATTTGTGAGTATTTTGGAGCAGTATGTTAGGCATGGCAAAAAATAAGCATGTGTGATTGTGATTCTAGATTAAGGGGTTAGGAGTTTTGGTACTTACTTATTATCGCAACCAGATTTTAGCAATAATACCACTTGCTTCCCGATATCGACATCTGACCATTAGTGGTTTATAACTGTCCTATAGTGTGTTTCCTTTAACAATACATTTTTTTCTGGGAGTGTTTTCAATAAAATGTAAAAAAAAACATGCTGTTATTCCTTTATGCACTTTACTGCCAGCAGCATGTCGCTTATTGAAAGTCCACCCGCTGAACATTCCTTTTTTTCGTGGCAGCAAATGCTGATGAATAACGGTCATAATTGCATTTGGGTTTCAGGTATCACAGCCTTTCCTGAGACTCATACAACACAGTATTTTGCTTAGTTTAATATGCATTTCTGGGATTAAAACACACAGAGGGATGCCTCCTCACCATTTGGAGTTCTACTGAATTGAAAGCATGTATTGTGACACGCACTTTGACAAGGAAGAGAGAAGAACAGGACTGTTTTTGAGAGAAGGTGGTTTTAAGAAGGGTTATGAAGAACAGCGTGAAAAGTTACTGTGACTGCAAGCACTGTTAATGCACAAATGAGATAGCCTCACACATGCTGGTAGTAAAGTGCACACAGCGACAGCGACACATTGATTTTCTCCGTTGTTCTTGACAACCTGTCTTAAAACAGCCTTCAGTGTGAAAGAAAAGACATTTGCAGACATTTATACAACAAAAAACAGTCACATTTCGATATCGGGAAGCGAGTGGTATTATCGCTAAAATCTGGTTGCGATAATGCACAAGTACCAGAGTTTTTTATTTCTGTAGAGAAGTCCTAGTTTTTGATGGGTTTTCCTGATACAATTATTTATATGGAGGTCAAATTTTAGCTGATCATCAATGGTTGCACCAAGGAGTTTAATACTGGAGTCAGCAACTATGAGAGTGTGATTTAGTGATTTTATTTGAAAAGTAGATTTGATACGAGTAACAGTTTGGGGAGAAAGAGTAAGAGTTTGTTTTTTGGGGATTAATGATGAGCTGATTATTGGTGAGCCAGGTTTCAACAGAGTTGAAAGAGGACTGGGTAGCTGTTAGATGTTCAGAGGCTGAGTTAGCAATGGTGATAACTGTGGAGTCGTCTGCATATTGGACTAATGATAATTGTGGATAAGAGGAGTAGAGTGAGTTGGTGAAGATATTGAAAATTAGTGGTCCAAGGATGGATCATTGGGGAACACCCATTTTCACTGGAAGGGGAGCTGATAGTGGGGGGGTGCCATCTTACTGATTGCTGTCGGTCAGTGAGATAGCTGGAGAACCATGCCATTGTTGTAGCAATGAAGTTGAGATCAGAGAGTCTATTCAGTAGCAGAGGATATGAGAGTGTCAAAGGCTTTTGAGAAGTCAAGGAATAAGCATGAGATAAGTTTATGATTATCTCTAGCTATAGAAATGGTGTTGAGAAAGGAAAGTAGAGCTGTAATGGTACTATGTTTGGGATGGAAACCATGCTGAGTGGGAGTGAGGAGTGTGCGCCGTGTAAGACATTGCATTACTTGTGTATGTATACATTTTTCTAAGATTTTAGTCAGAGGGGAGAGGATAGCTACTGGTCTGAAGTTTGAGAGTTCTGTGGAATTCCCACTTTTGTGAATAGGTGTGGTGTAAAACTGTTTCCAGATAGCAGGTACTTTAGTTTCAGAGATGGAATGGTTGATTAAAAGAGATACTGGCAAAACAATAGAAGGAGCAGCTATCTGAAGAAAGTACGATGGGATACTGTCAACAGAAACAGAGCATGGTTAATTGTCTACCCCTCCCTTATGAATGTACTATGGTATATGGCCATGGTGATTTATCCCATTTGGGCAAAAGACACTTGGTAGACTTCACTGAGGGTTATACTGTTGGGGTTTTGGGCCTTTTGGAGCATAATCATTGCACTCCATGCTCTACAAATATATTGCAATGAATCTCTGTAAGCACATCCCAAAAAGAACAGATCTTGGTGTATAACAAGCAGGTGCAGCATTTGCACCAAATGCACCATAAAATACGTACAGTGCATGGAGCGCCATGATTATGCGCTAAAATCGGAAAGAAGATAAACCTGTAAAGCAGTTCTATAGTGCTACACCTGACTGAAACAGCACCGTCAGAGGTGTTTTAACAGTTGTTACACATTCAATAAGTGATGCTACGGTTGGGTCTCACACAAGGCATGTTTCTTTGCTTGTAACTGTCCCTGAATATCTTGCCTTATATTTTTGTTCTGTCATTCTGTAAGTAACTTGTTTAAGTAAATTACAGCTATATTTAAAAACTGACCTTCATCCAATTATATTTACATGCCGTCAGTGTGACAGCACTTGATAAGTGCTTTACTGGCTTTTAAAGCCAATAAGACACTATATATATATATATATATATATATATATATATATATATATATATATATATTTTTTTTTTTTAAGTGTTAATGGATGGAGCATATAAAGTTCCATGTACTACAATACTACATATATATATATATATATATATATATATATATATATATATATATATATATATATATTTTTTTAAGTGTTAATGGATGGAGCATATAAAGTTCTATGTACTACAATACTACATATATATATATATATATATATATATATATTTTTTCTTTAAGTGTTAATGGATGGAGCATATAAAGTTCCATGTACTACAATACTATATATATATATATATATATATATATATATATATATATTTTTTTTTTTTTTTTTTTAAGTGTTAATGGATGGAGCATATAAAGTTCCATGTACTACAATACTACATATATATATATATATATATATATATATATATATATATATTTTTTTTTTTTAAGTGTTAATGGATGGAGCATATAAAGTTCTATGTACTACAATACTACATATATATATATATATATATATATATATATATATATATTTTTTTCTTTAAGTGTTAATGGATGGAGCATATAAAGTTCCATGTACTACAATACTATATATATATATATATATATATATATATATATATATATATATATATTTTTTTTTTTTTTTTTTTTTAAGTGTTAATGGATGGAGCATATAAAGTTCCATGTACTACAATACTACATATATATATATATATATATATTTTTTTTTTTTTTCTTTAAGTGTTAATGGATGGAGCATATAAAGTTCCATGTACTACAATACTACATATATATATATATATATATATATATATATATATATATATATATATATATATATATTTTTTTTTTCTTTAAGTGTTAATGGATGGAGCATATAAAGTTCCATGTACTACAATACTACATATATATATATATATATATATATATATATATATATATATATATATTTTTTTTTTTCTTTAAGTGTTAATGGATGGAGCATATAAAGTTCCATGTACTACAATACTACATATATATATATATATATATATATATATATATATATATATATATATTTTTTTTTTTTTTTTCTTTAAGTGTTAATGGATGGAGCATATAAAGTTCCATGTACTACAATACTACATATATATATATATATATATATATATATATATATATATATTTTTTTTTCTTTAAGTGTTAATGGATGGAGCATATAAAGTTCCATGTACTACAATACTACATATATATATATATATATATATATATATATATATATATATTTTTTTTTTTTAAGTGTTAATGGATGGAGCATATAAAGTTCTATGTACTACAATACTATATATATATATATATATATATATATATATATATATATATATATTTTTTTTTTCTTTAAGTGTTAATGGATGGAGCATATAAAGTTCCATGTACTACAATACTATATATATATATATATATATATATATATATATATATATATATATATATATATTTTTTTTTTTTTTGTTTCTTTAAGTGTTAATGGATGGAGCATATAAAGTTCCATGTACTACAAAGAATTATGATTGGGTCTCACTGATCTTAACTATTATGTGCTCTTGACATGGATGCCAAGATTCACTGCGACAGAAACTGATGTCTCAAACACACAATGACATGGTTATGATCAGAGACCAGATTATTAACAGCCACTAATGGTGTCAGTACAGTCAACAAACAAGGGGTTTGCTAAACATTTCTGAATGCAGAGCCTCAGTTGTAGCTACAGCTCCATAGTGCATGCACAGTGATAATGTATCTATAATGTCCCATCTTTTAATAAATAAAGCAAGCACCTCAGGGGCTATGTAAACGTTGGTATATACAATAGTATAGAGCAGGGGTGGGCAAACTTTTTGATTCGTGGGCCACATTGAGTTCTAATATTTGACAAAGGGGCCGGAACAGGAGCAGATAGATGGCATGCTTTGAAAACATTACCTCATTGGGGGAAAAATACACATCTTGGGATATGGAGAAAACATGTGCTTTAATTTCCAATGAAAATGAAGAAAAGCATTACAATAAAATCTCTGACTTCGAAATGAGTCTTTATTTAAACACTGAAAATCAAATAAATGACCATTTTATTTTAAAGCACTGAAAGTTCTGTTATCCTAGCACTGTTTATTTTAACAACGTGCGTATCACGGAGACACACACATTTTAATGGGAGCAGTGTTGTTGGTCTCCTTTTTCAGCCAGCGCATCAAAGTCTGGAGTTAGTTTTGTTGTGGCGATTCTCAGGATGGATCTGAGGTGTAGGTCTGTTAACTTGGATCTGTGGCTGGCTTTGTTGATGTTCATGACGCTGAAGGTCTGTTCACACACGAAGGTAGAGCCGAACAAAGCCAACATCATCTGCTTTTGCCTTAGATTTGGAAACGCGGCATCATTGAGTGAAGCATAGAAGTCATTTAGTTTCAGAGAGCTGAACTTCTCTTTTAAGGCAGGGTCGGACTGAAGGTCGATCAGTTCGAGCTGAAGCTCCTCTGGAGCTGTTTCGGGTCTTGTGACAGAGGAAAGGCCACCAATTGAAGTGACTTGTCAATTTTGTCGAAATCCAAAAACCGACGGCAGAATTCTCCGTGCAGTGCATCCAGTGACTCACTGTATTTCTTTACTTTTGCTCCAGCCTCTTTCAGCGTGGCTAGTCTAGGAAAATGAGTGAATGACTTGTTCAAAATCTGCCTGGAGAATAAAGCCAGCTTGGATTTGAAGGCTTTCACGTTTGTGTACATGTCATGCACAAGCTGCTCCTTCCCCTGCAGTTTCACGTTGAGCTCATTCAAGTGTGAAAATATGTTCGTAGCAAACGCAAAGTCACACATCCAGCTCTTGTTGCTCAGTTCAGGAAATTCATCAGTCTTCCCCTGCCGCTCCAAATACACGTCAATCTCCTCTTTGAGCTCCCACACTTCAAATTAGCTGCCAACTTCTCAGCAGCAGCTTCCCGTTCTTTTGTTGAGAGCTTGCTAGCATAATTAGCGTGCTTTGTGTCAAAGTGATGGCTAATATTATACTCTTTAAAAACTGCCACAGTTTCTTGGCATATCAGGCAAACAGGAGATGATCGGTGTTCAGTGAAAAAATATTTAGTTGTCCACTCCTTATTGAACACTCTACATTCTCTGTCCACTTTCCTTTTCTTGGGTCCGCTCATCTTCATAGAGGGGCGGTGGGTTATCTACAAATATATCTAGAGTGCGCCATCTAGTGAGGAAACATCAGAATTGCAGGGGAAATAAAACATTAACAAGGTTAATTTATTAAATTTTTTCAAGTTTGGCGGGCCGAATCAAAACGTTTAATAGGCCGCATGTGGCCCCCGGGCTGTAGTTTGCTCATGCCTGGTATAGAGCAAGGAAAGACCATAAGGCACATATGTCTTTCTCAGATGAAGATATCAGTGTAGAAGCAAACAGAAAAAGCTGCTAACATAGACAATGTCTGTTATATGATGTCACTGTAAATGCTCAATGTGATTTGTATGGGTGGGAGGAGCAGCTCTGCATGCTGTAGTGAGGAAATGTTAATAGCAACACATCATTAGATGATCATTGCAGTTTTTAATTTTATTTTAGTCATTTGCTAACTGGGTAAACCTTTTGCATGGGAATGTCACTTTTAATGTGTGACCTGAGAGCACTGTCTTCTTCTTCTTCTTCTTTTGGCTGCTCCCGTTAGGGGTCGCCACAGCAGATCAACTGTTTCCATTTCTTCCTGTCCTCTGCATCTTACTCTGTCACACCAACCACCTGCATGTCCTCTCTCACCACATCAATAAACCTTATCTTAGGCCTTCCTCTTTTCCTGTTACCTGGCAGCTTCATCCTTAGCATCTTTTTCCCAGTATACTCTGCATCCCTCCTCAGAACATGTCCAAACCAACGTAATCTTGCCTCTCTGGCTTTGTCTCCAAACCTTCCAACCTGGGCTGACCCTCTAATATACTTATTCCTAATCCTGTCCATCCTCGTCACACCCAGTGCAAATCTTAACATGTTCAACTATGCCACGTCAAGCTCTGACTCCTGCCTTTTTGTCAATGCCACTGTCTCCAACCCATATAACATAGCTGGTCTCACTACCCTCTTGTAGACCTTCCCTTTCACTCTTACTGGTACTCATCTGTCACAAATCACTCCTGACACTCTTATCCACCCACTCCATCCTGCCTGTACTCTCTTCTTCACCTCTCTTCCACACTCACCATTACTCTGAACTGTTGATCCCAAGTACTTAAACTCATTCACCTTCGCCACCTCTACTCCCTGCATCCTCACCATTCCTCTATCCTCCCTCTCATTCACACACACACATTCTGTCTTAGTCCCACTGACCTTCATTCCTCTTCTCTCTAGAGCATATCTCCACCTCTCCAGTGTCTCCTCCACCTGTTCCCTACTCCCACTACAGATCACAATGTCATCTGCAAACATCATAGTCCACGGGGACTCCTGTCTGATCTCATCCGTCAACCTGTCCATCCCCATTGCAAATAAGAAAGGGCTCAGAGCCGATCCTTGATGTAATCCCACCTCCACCTTAAACGCATCTGTCACTCCCACCACAGACCTCACCGCTGTCACACTACCCTCGTACATATCCTGTACCACTCTTACATACTTCTCTGAACTCCCGACCTCCTCGTACAATACCACAACTCCTCTCTAGGCACCCTGTCATATGCTTTCTCTAAATCCACAAAGACACAATGCAACTCCTTCTGACCTTCTCTGTACTTCTCCATCAACACTCTCAGAGCAAACATTGCATCTGTAGTGCTCTTTCCTGGCATGAAACCATACTGCTGATCACTAATCATCACCTCCCTTCTTAACCTAGCTTCCACTACTCTTTCCCATAACTTCATGCGGTGACTGATCAGTTTAATCCCTCTTCAATTGCTTACAGTCTTACATTAGCAAATAGAGGAGGAAGGAATCAAACCCTTTAACTTTCACTACAGGAAGCAACTCATTAACAGCTCATAGCCTTAATCCTCTGTGGTAATTGCCAGTTTAATGATTATGCTGCGGGGAGTACCAGTTGGGCAAGGGTTCAGTGCATTCTACTCTTTTAGATTAGTAGGGGCAGAGATAGGAACTAAAGATGGAGGTGTCTTGATATGTATCATTAACAAGCATCCCTCTAGGTTGGTTAAACAGGATGATGTGACGGACCTCCTCCACTTGCAGGTCACCATAGACAAAATCCAGTACTATATCCTAGCCAGCTGTAGGTTACCGTCCATGTCTCAAGAAGTTCACAGTGCATACTTGGACCTACTGGAGTCACTTACCATCTAACCTAACACCCTATTCATGGAACAGTTTACCCCTCTACAGACTGGGAATCCTATAAGGCCTCAAATCTGCCGAGACAGCAATTTCTGGAGTTCATAAACACAAACACCCTTGACCAGTTCGCAAATATGCCCACTAGAGTTTCCATAATACTCGACTTCATAGTCAGAAATATGGAAGAACACTGCACCCTCTACAGTGTCTTGTTCTCACTGAGAAGGTCCAATAAAGCTGTCTCCATTGAAATCAAAATCAAGTCAGTGACCCCAGTAAACTAAGTAACATTTAGGAGCTATTCCAAGACAAACTAACTTTTATTAAGCTATAGTATGTCAAAATTCATTGCCCCTCAAACACAGAGGCCTGTACAGAATTATTAATTGAAACTCTGTATGACTATGGCAATGGCTGCATAGAAGCTGTTGTACCTATCAGAAGTAAGTCCAAAACTAACTCCAAAAAAAAAATTAAGTACCCTGGTGTCATCCCAAGTTAAACAGGTTATACAACAAAAGGAAAAAAAATCATGGCTAAAATCAGGAAGTGTAACTCCCATAAAGATAAAAACTCTCTCACTAAGCTAAACAGGCAGCTAACGGGGCTAATTAAATCCAGTAAATCCAACTTTAAGGTCAACATAGCCTCCCTGGCAAAAGACAACTATAAAGTCTTCTTCAGCTATGTCAAAAACATCAAAGACAGTACACAGCAGTGTGCTGAACTGATAGTTAATTGTGCCACATTCACTGAGCAGGGCGATATAGCAAATCTTCTGGCTGACAGTTCCAACTTTACTTCACAGTTACCTCCTGCCACCCCCAAGAAATGCCTTCAAACATAATCACTCCAACTCATAACAGAGAGCTTGTCCAGGCTGTGCTTGTTAAGGCCAAGAGCACAGCCTTGAAGAGCTCCAGTAATATCCTAAGATGCTTTGTGGATAGTATAAAATATGGGTCTATATTACTGGAATGAAAACTTCAAACTCCGAGTACCATATGGTCGAAGTTTGAAATTTTTGAATCTGAAAAAAAAAAAAAAAAAAAAACTAAGACAGGCAAAGCCCCCTGCAGCTCCCACACCCCCACTACTTAAATATACTAACTCCGAGATCACTATACAGTGCGGAAATGGCAGATTTCCATTTCCTGCACTGTAGCGCAATCTCAGAGTTGGTATATTTAAGTAGGACGGTGTAGGGGGGTTTGCCCCCCCCTGCATTACACCCTTTCGTTTATTTTTTTTTTTAAATCATTGTATTAGAATTCAAAGTTTTCAGACTTTGATCACTAAAGGTCGATCTTTAGTGATTTGATGTCTGAAAACTTTGTTGATCTAATGTAGACTAATAAAATATGATGTATCAGGGCCACTGGACTTACTATTTAACTATAGTCTCAAAACAGGCTTCATGCTATGAGAGTGGAGGACAGCAGTGGTCATCCCTCTTTATAAGGGTGGACCATCAACTGATTCCCAAAACTATAGGCCCATTAGTCTGATTAGTGTTGTATGCAGAGCCATGGAAAGAATTATGGAAATGATCAGCAAAGGCATAGGAGATCTTTAGGCACTGGATCCATCCTTGCTTGGCTTTGTCAAAAGAAGGTCTTGCCTACTGAACCTGGTGGACTTCTTTGAGAAGGTCACCAAGCCAATGGGAATGGATGAGAGTAAAATAGTTCACACTTCCTAACTTGAAATGACTAAAGCATTTGAAAATACCCCATTGGGGACTTGTTAAACTTATGGAATTAGGCAAAAAGCCTTATATTTATTTATTTATTTAACATTTGTTGACTGGGAAAGTCCAACTAGTACAGAACCTATTTTTGTTGGAGGCCTGGGGAGAAATGCTTCAGACACATGTCTTTGGAATGTGGGAGGAAACCGGATTATCCAGAAGATACCCATGCGAACACAGGGAGGACATGCAGACTCTGCATAGAAGGCACCCCATCCGAGAATCAAACTGGAGAGCCTCTTGCTGTGAGGTGACAATGTTAACTGCTACACCACTGTGCTGCCCAGTGGATAGCCAACTGGCAAAGAGATAGGACCCAAGAAGTTAAGATTGGCGAGACCACTTCCACAAAAAGGTAGGTCACCAGTGGAGTCCCTCAGGGCTCCATGCTGTGTCATGTCCTCTTTGGCATTTATTTCTTGAACATCAATGCCAATGTCAAAGGGCTCTGGCTGACCAAATTCACAGATGACGGAAAACTGGGAGTAGTCATAGAATCACCCCAAGACACAAACTTCTTACAAGAGAGTCTAACACAACCAAATGACGGGTGCCAAAGCCACATTTTAAAACTCAATACCAAGAAATGCATTATAGTACATTCTGGGAAGTTGGCTCCAGGAAACTATGACATCGATAAAACACCCTTAACAGGTGACACACTATTCAGGGATCAGGGAACACGTAGACAGCAACCTGGCTTTCAACCAATATGTGTCCAAGGTAATAAAGAACTCCTTCTACGCTGCTCAGCTTATAAGTAAGTGCATGGCATCTAAGTCCAGGGAAGTCACTGTACCACTGTACTTGGGCCTCATCAGACCCATCATCCAGTACAATGCCCATTTCAGTATATTCCTGACTAAACACATGCAGCAACTGGAACACCCATAAAAGTTCCTTACAAAATGAATACAGGACATAAACACAATGTCGCATGTGGATCACAACACAATGTCGCATGCGGATCACCTCAAAGCCCTATTGGTATACTCAGTCTCCTGTAGACTATAGAGAGGCAGACTTTGCCTGGCGTACAAATCATCCCTGGACTCCACTGTGATGAACCTTTTGCACATCTGCAAAACAAATAACATCACAACTACTAGATTTAAAGACCTAAATTTTGCTTGCAAAAATTTATTTATTTATTTACATTTGTTTACCGAGAAAGTCTGACTGGGCCAGAAGCCCTTTTTCAGTGGAGGCTCTGGGAGAAAAGCTTATCTATGCAAATTAATAGTTATAGTAATAGTAGCAATTAACATAAGGTAAATAAGATAATATATCGAGTGCAGCAACTATTTTATATATATATATATATATATATATATATATATATATATATATATACATATATACACACACACACACACACACACACACACACACACACACACACACACACACACACACACACACACACACACACAGAACTATGACCATTTGGTTACAGTAATAGTAGCAATTAACAAACTAAAAAGTAAATATGTCCAGTATAGCGGTTAATATATTACAGCAAAAAGCAGATAAAAGTCATATAGGTGGTAGGAGAAGAATAGGCTTATAGTACTGTGGTAGTAAGCATAGTAACCATATACAGTGTTGGTTAACTTCTGAACAAAAACACAATCACATTTTTAGTATCTAAGGCAGTAATGAATACAAGCCAGTAAAGGTCATATGGGTAATAGGTGGATATGGGCTTAAAGCAGTGTAAGGTAATAGACTTAATGGAGCGTGAGAGACTTAATGGAGGATGAGCAAGCACCATAATACGCTCAACCTAGAGTTGTGCAAATGCAGAGCCAGTTGCTGATTAGGTGTTCCCTGAGGAGTAGTTTAAATATGGATAAGTTAGTGGTATTTAGTTTATGTTGAGAGATGGAATTCCAGAACTTGGATAGTTTGTTGGAGAGCAGAGAATCCTCAAAGCTATTATTGGACTTGGTGACTTTTAGTAGGATTTTCTCTGAAGATCTTATGGTTCTGTGGTGTGAGTAAGGCTGTGCTAGGTTTTTGAGTGCAGGGCAATAATCTGGTTTGTGGATGATGGAGTGGGCAAATAGTTAGTTGGGTAAATGATACAAGATTGGGTAGCTGCAGCCACTTAAGTTGGTAAAGAGCAGTGCCATGGTGTGATCGGTAAGGATGGTTTGTTGCAAATCTGGCGATTTTTATTATAACAGGTTTTCTAGTTTGGTTAGGTCAGGTTTTTCAGATTAGTAAGAAGGGTGGAGAGTAGATGTGTCCTGGCTATGGAATGTCTGGTGGTGTCTGTTAGGTATGGCTTGACTTTGTGAAGTGAGCCAAGTTTAAAGTGGACCTTTTTAATGGTTAGAACTAAGTGACTGTCAAAGAGTAGACTGTTGTTGATTGTGGCACTAAGGAGTTTGGTGTAGTCAATGGGTCAATTTTGGTGTTGTTGGAAGAATAGATGATAAAGGGGGTAGAGTGTCCAGGAGATGTGTTATTTGCAAAGAGAATTAGTTGTGTTTTAGTTGTCTTAAGTATGAGCTGATGGTCTGAGAGGTAGTTTTCAATGTCTAGGATGGATTTTTTGGTTAGTTCAAGGAGTTCTGGATGATTATGGCTAGGTGTGTAGCAGTGCAGAGCTTGTTTGTGAAGGTGGTGAATAGCAATGGACCAAGAATTGAGCCTTGTATGACACTGACTGTAATGGGTAGAAGAGAAGAGAGTTAATTTTGCCATTTAACAGCTTGATGGCAGTCAGATAAGTAGCTATGAAGCCAAGAAAGGGTTGGTTGGGTAAGGTGTATGGAGGCTAGTTTCTTGAGTAGTTTTTGGTGAGATCTGGTGTCAAATTTCTTAGACATATCAATGAAATTAGATAAGATGAGTTGTCTGTTGTTACTGAGATGGCTACTAAATGTGTTTGTAAAACTTACAAGGGCAGTAGTGGTACTGTGTTTGGGTATAAAACCATGTTGGGAATTGGATATGAGGTTATTGATTATTAGATAGTTGAGTAGTTGTGAGTCTATACATTTTTCAACAATTTTTCTAGGATTTTAGCCAGGGGAGAGAGTATAGCAATTGGTCGGTAGCTAGTGAATTCTGTTGAGGAGTCACCTTTGTGCACAGAGATGACATGAGAAATTTTCCAGATCTTGGTGATATAGTTCTCAGACATTGAATTTTTAATTTGGTGATATAGTTCTCAGAGACTGAATGGTCAATTTGGTGATATAGTTCTTGGAGATTGAACGGTTAATTTGGTGATATAGTTCTTGGAGACTGAATGGTTAATTTGGTGATATAGTTCTTGGAGACTGAACGGTTACTTAGGAGAGAAATAGAAGATGGGATGCGTTGCCAATTTGAGAAATGCATTTGGGAGTAGATAGGCAGGGAGGGCTGTCAATATTTGCTTGTTTAGTAGTTTTTTTTGTGCCAGTTTGTATAAGTCTGATATCAAAAGAATTGAAATTTGTTACTGATCTTGTGGGAATGGATAGGGGAGAATTGTCTTTGTTTTTACAAGATAGGATGGAGTTGAAGTGCAAGTTAAATTGGGAGACTATGCTGTCTGTGATATTTGTGGCTGTGGGAGCTGGAGTTGTGGAGTTTCCAGGTTTTAGGAGTTGATTAATGGCTCCCCAAAATTTGGGGGGATTGTTCTGGTGTTTTTGTAGGATTGTAGTATGGTTTAACTTTTTGTCGTTTTTTTATATGTTTTACAGATTGTTACTTAATTGATGATAGGTGAGAAGGGAAGACTGTTTTTAGTCTCTAGATATTAGGACCAAGCTCTGTCTCTCTGTTTGAAAAGTTGTTTTGTATCCTTTGTTACCAATGGTGTGTGTTTAGATTTTACATGGATCTTCCTTAGGGGTGCTAGACTATTTAGGATGTCAAGGAGTTTATTATTTAAGTATTGAACAGCTGAATCTAAGTGGAGATGTTTGAGTGGGGTCCAGTCACATTTTGTAGGGGTAACTTAAAGATTTCAGGGGAATTTTTTTGTTGCAGACATATTTATATGTGATATTTTTTGGAAGGCATACCCCGTATCTAAGCAGATAGGTGGGAAGATGATCACTAAGGCTGTCTTGGAGGCAGCCAGAGTGGTGCAGAGGGAGGGCCTATTTGTTAGCATCCAGTCCAGGGTTGATTAGTTGTTGCTATGTTCCTCAATTCTGGTTGGGAATTGTATTATTTGGGTGAAACCATGGAGGTTAATAAAGTTAGAAGGAGTGTCTGAAGAACAGGTGTTCCAGTCCATGCTGATGTCCCCCATGACTGTTTTTCTGTTTAAAGGTAGAACCCGACCAACAGAAAAGGTTTTTAATTATAGATGGATTGTTACCTGGGGGGATGTATATTGCTATAATTATAATGTATATTTTGGAGTTAAGTTGGAGGTAGGTGAATAATATTTCAGAGTTATTGAGGTCTGGGGGGGGGGTTATAGTCTATACATTCTAGTTTGAGTAAGTCTTTGTATAATATGGCTATGCCACCACCACGTTTGTGTGTCCTGTCAAGTCTGTGGATATTGTAGCCATGGATTAGGATTTTACTATAATTTATGTGTGGTTTTATAGGTTCATAGGTAGGTACTAGGGTATCGACCCAAGGGCCTACATAAGCCTAGCCAACAAGGTTCCCTGGCTTACGCCACCCAAGAAAGTTATTTTCCTGTGCCACTGTCGAGCAGAGACACAGAAGTGATCCCGAGGTGTATTTCCTATTTCCCATCCACGCATCAAGATTTTTCTTGAAGAGTGCTAATGAAGAGCTTTGCTTGACATAGATGGGTAGACTGTTCCAGAGTATGGGAAGTCTCTGGGACAGGAATCTATCCCTCCAGCATGTCCTGTTTATTGTGGTGACAAGGTTTAGGTCCCTAGAGCGTGTAGCTCGGAGGGATTGGGATTTCTTTAGGTGTAGCATGTCCAACAGCTCTGGGTTTGACATACTTTATATGATAGGCAGAGATCACCTCAGAGTAGGCGATATGCTACAGAGTAAAGCTGGAGTTTTTTGAGATGGTCAGTGTAAGGCATTTGTTTGAGGCCAGTAATCCTCTTTGTGAGGTACTTCTGTGGCCTTTCCAGCTGCTGCAGATGTCTTGTGAGGTACATTCCAAAAGGGGTGTTGTACTATATAATGGGTCTAATGAGTGTCGAGCAGAGAGGAGCAATAACCTCTTTTTTCCTGGACGGGAACCCTTTTATGATGAGGTGTGCCACATAAAAGGACTTCCTGACTACTGTGGCAATGTGACTATCAAAGGAGAGACTACTGTCCACCTGGGTCCCAAGATCTCTTATCACACATTCGGTGTTAATTAGATTGCTGCCTATGTGGTAGTTCATGGGTACAGATTTTTTACCAAAGGGGATGACACTGCACTTTTTGGCATTGAGCTTGAGGCCATGGCTCTGACACCAGGCATCTGTCTCAGCGAGGCCCTTCTTTAAGATGTCCACATCATTTGGGGGCTTGACTATGGCTCCTAGTTTGCAGTCATCTGCAGACTTCATTAGCCAGATACCTTCTGTGTTAGCCTGTACTTCAGAGACGTAGATACCAAACAGGAGAGGTCCCAGGACGGAACCCTGTGGTACTCCACTTGTCACTGCTTTGAGGTCAGATTTGGAGTCTGCAACTTTTACAGTGTGGTTCTGTCAGTGAGCCAGTTGGCAACCTATCTTGTGAAGTAGGGATGTATACCTACTTTAGTGAGTTTAGCTATAATTCCAGAATGGGGGATGGTGTTGAAAGCCTTGGCGAGGTCAGGATAGGCTGTGTGAACCACCTTACCCTCATCTACGGCTTTGGTGACTGCCTCAAAGAAGTCGCTCAGGTTCAGGAGGCATGATCTGCCTTTCACAAACCCGAACTAGGTGGGATACAGAGTTTGGAGGTTACCAATGTCTTTGTTTATGAGTTCCATGATGATATGTTCCATGGCCTTGCAGACCAGGCTCGTCAGGCTAATAGGTCGATAGATCCCGGGATCAGTGGTGGCTCCCACTTTGTAGAGTGGGATAACTGTTGCTGTGCGCCATTCAGTGGGCACAAAGCCTGATGCGAGGCTATTATTGAACATGATGCTTAAGTGGGGAGCCAGTTCGTTCTGACGTTAATGTAAAATGCAGCCTGGGATGTTATCTGGTCTCATGGATGCTGTGTTTTTGGCTTTAGAGAGTGCAGCTTTTACCTGCATACTTGTGATTACAGGGACTCTGCATTCTTCCTGTATAGACATGGGCCCTTTAGGGGGAGAGAGGGGGGTAAAGTTAGCACTGAACCGATCTGCCAGGATGTTGGCAATATCAGTTGGTTCTGTAATTTTCGTGCAGTTGTGCTGTAACTCAGAGCAGATCTGGGTGTTGCCATCAAGATTCTTGACATAGCTATAGAATGCTTTGTGGTTGTCCTTAGAATTAGTGGCAATTTTGTTTTTGTAGCTAGCTTTGGAGGATCTTATAAGAGATCTCAGCTTCTTACTGAGGCTGACCAGGGAACTCCTCCACTCATGAGATTTTACTCTCTTTTGCGACAGTTTCTTCCTTCTGTTGTACAGTTTGTTTATGGCAGGGGACCACCAGACTGGCTTCCTTTTTTTGGAGGATAGCGTCTTGTTTCTGTTTGGGATAGCACGATCCATACACTTGTGTAAGTGCTTATAGAGTGCATTTGTGTAGGATTCAGCAGTTGTAACTGTATTGTCCATCTACATGGGTGTCATGAAGTTCACCACTTCTGTCTTAAGAAGCATGAAGTTGGCTTTGGAAACATTTTTTATTGTGGTTTCCTTAATGGGGGTGGGGGCGGGATGTGGATGTCAAGGGTGATTAGCTTATGGTTGGATCGACCAACAAGGAGTTGACTTCAGGTGTGGAACACAGGTCACTCATGTTGGTAATGACTAGGTCTAGGATATTGTTGCCCCTGGTGGGGGTGTGGATAAGTTGATCCAGGGCATTGGAGTTTATGAATTCCAGAAAGTGTTGAGCTAAGGAGTTGGTACACGAGTAGTTTTCCCAGTTAATGGTGGGGTAGTTGAAGTTGCCCATTATTAGGGTGTTTGGTTGAACCCTAATATTTTCCAGTACATCAAGAAAGGAGGAGTGGGAATCCTGTGGCATGGTGGGTGATCTGTAGCAAGCTACAATTTGGATTGCAGTTTTGCCCAGAGTTAGTTGCACTTGGATAACCTCGGATGCATTATGCTGAGCAACTAGCCTGGAGGTGTGGATATCCTTAATGAATATGGACACACCTCCGCCTTTGGTGTTTCGGTCCAGGTTACTTGGCCTAAAAGTGTAGTATGAGTTATAGCCTGGTAGTACAGGGGTGCTCTCTGGAGCCTTGAACCAGGTCTCGGTCACTGCACAGATATCGATGCTCTCCATTTTAAGGAGTGCCTTGAGTGAGTGCATTTTGAATTTTAGGCTTCTAACATTGAGTAGCATTTCCCTCAGTTTTTGCTTGCCTGTTCCTGCTATGGTGATGAATTTGTCATTTGAACCTTGCCTAAAAAAGGCACTATAGGGGCAGCAAGAGCCTTAGCCAGTATCCAGAATCCCAGGGGCGACAGGTGCAGGCCATCTGTGGCAAAGCATCGTGGTCTGTCGACCATGTCATCCCAGGCAGACAGATACTGGATCCCTTTAGAATGGCACCAGAAGCTTAGCCAGTTGTTGAAGTTAATCATTTTGTCCTTGTACTGTGGTATCATTCTGGGTGATGGCAGAATGCTACTCAGGGCTAGGGTCATACCTGCCTGGGCTACAAGATCGGAGAGCTCTTCCATGTCTCTTTTCATGTAGTCCAGGGAGGTACATCTCAAGTCATTCACACCAACATGGACAATGAAGGAGTCATATTTGTACTTGTTGTGGAGTGACCTGAGTGCGTGGGTTATTTGCCGGATCCTGGCACCCGATAGGCAGTTGACAGTAACTTTCTCCTTGTTTAGCCTGGTGAGTAGGACATCAGTGTGCCTGACTGTAGAGTCACCTATGACTAGTGTGTTAGGTACATTGTTTTGCCTTATTGGCTGTGGTTGATTGGCACACTGAGTCTGTGGGCTATGTGCCATTTGGGTTGAGTTGGGCGATGGAGGTTGCTTGTATTTCTGCTTTGGAGGTCTCTGTTGCTTAGACAGATTATTATTGAGAGCCTCCGCAAATGTTTTTGTGTTATTATGTGTGGATTTTGGTGGTGTAGATTTAGTGAGACTATGTGATGAGTGTGGTGTGGTGTGGTGCAAATGTTTACCTTCTCCTCATGACTGTCAAGTTCATTCTTCGTTGGAGAGAGCTTTACCTCCAGTTTGGCTAGATAAGTGCATCTCTCACAGGTTGTAGTGTTGGGTGGTAGAAGGAGAGGGCTGTCTGTGTACATGAGGCAATTTCTACATTGCCTCAAGATGCCCAGATTCATCAGCTAGACAGGAGATAACACTGGGAGCTGACCCTTGGACATGCCTGAAAAAAAAACTAATTTCCTCTAGATAAGTGAGGAAAGTGAATACAAGAGCTGTTTTTCTCTAAGCAAGTGAGAAAAGTAAGTACAAAAACTGTTTTCCTCTAGGTAATGAGGAAGGTTGAGTGCTATAGTAACTAGCAAATTATTTAGTGCTTACAAGGTCTGAACAAGTGCTGAGCACGAATAAGCAAATTTAAGTGCTAAAACTAAGAATCTGTATCTGCACTAGATGAGTTACAGGACAGAAACAGGACAGAAACAAGTGCAAATGCAGGCTTTCAAATCAGAAAGTTGAGAGAGATGGAAGTAGGTTTGTCACCTTTTCAAATGCCCAAAGTGGGACATTTTTTGTAGAAACGTCAGATTTTGCAGGGCAAAACATATCCACGTCAAATACAAATGAAAGAACTTCACTTTTTTGCCAAAATAAAAACTTATTCTTGTAGCATTTGAGTTGCTTATTCTGTTTCTTATAACAATTAGGTGTTTCAGATACAAAATAACTGTTTTATGCAACTATTAAAGAAAATACAGGAAATATTTTTCTCCTACAATCAGAACATTTGTCATTTTTTCAAACAGGGACTGTCCCTTGCAAAGTGGGACAGGTGGTAACCCTAGATGGAAGAGATTGCCCAAACAGCCAATAACTACAATTTCTGGGCCAGAACCACTCCTTATGTGGTAGACAGGTTACCTAGGGCTTACCACTCCCACTGATAAGCTAGAAGGATTCCCTCTAACACAGACAGGCATGGGGGCTCAGAAGCTTGCATACAGTTCTGGATACAGCAAATCTGTATCTGGAACATTAGTTACAGGAATGGTAGGAAACAGGCTTACAGTTTTTTTTTGGTGGTGTTTGGGTTAGTCGGAGAGTATATTTTGATGACGTTCTTTGTGATAGGAAGTGATGAAGTAGGCTGTGTTGAGTAAGCTTAGGAGTGCTGTGTGAAAGAGTAACATTGTCATAGGAGTTGGGGTTGAGATGTGAAGTGTCTGAGAAGAGAGGACTGGGTTGAGATAATTAAGGTGTAGAGTCTAGTGGGGGGAGTTGTGAGTTTTGCAATTTGGTAATTTGTTGGTATAAGTGAGGTGATAGGAAGATTACTCTGGGGTGTGTTTATTGGCTAACTATAAGTGTGGGGATAGTGGGGTTGTGTGGGATTTTGGGGTATGGTTGGGGAATGAAGCAGGTTGACCTGATTTGAGGTTCAGACTAAAGAAAAAACAATCAGTAAGCAATTGATACAGGAGCTATGGATCACAGTAAGCAGAAAGGCTCAGCACCTATCATGACAGAAAGAAAAGTTTTGCAAAATCTTATCATAACCATAGATGTCCTTCTCTTCCATGTTGTAGTATCCATCATATATAGGTTTACTCCTCTTGCTCTCCAAACGTCTGGCCAGTATACAAAAGTTTTCAGTCACTGTATGGTGTGTGGGACGTCTGACATGGCTGGTAGAACGTGGGCCATAAAAGTGACATCTGCACGCACCACCCCTAAGAACTGTAAGCCCCAGTCGGAACCAGTCCTACTGAGGGAAATTGTCAGTCCTGTGCCATTCAGAAAGGGGAATGCAGCTTAACAGGAGGGGAAGGTGGGTGGGAAGCAATACTGCAACATGGAAGAGAACAACATCTCTGGTTAAGTTATGCTACGATTTTACACAACTTTTCTATGTCCTTCTATTCACATTTTGCAGTATTCATCTCATATGGGTGAGTGCCAAAGCTCACTGTAAAGAGGGGGGTGGTGGTATGGAAGCAGTCTGCAGGAATCCATGAAGGATTGCCCTTGCAAACCCTGCCCTGGCTCTGGAAATATTGGTTTTGTGCTGGTAAAATCTGTGTTGCCTGTGCATGTCTACAGAATGGAGTACTCTCTGACTGTCTCCCTGTAGGTTAGGAAAGAAAGTAGATCAATGGATGGCTTGGTTAAGTGTAAGGTCATTCACCACCTTGGGCATGAAGGAGGGATTAGTTCTAAGTGTAACCCATTCAGTGTGGAACACCAGGAAAGGTGGAACAGCCATGAAGGCTTGCAGCTCTGACACTCTTCTGGCTGAATAGAAATCACGAAATCTGGCTGAGGTCAAGGTCACAAGTAGGACAGTTTTCCATGTACAGTGATTTAGGGAAGCTTTGTCCACTGGCTCGAATGGTGGAAGCATAAGCTTTTCCAAAACATAGTTGAGGTCCCATGGGGGTGGAGATGGCTTCCTCGGAGGGTCTCAGGTGAAGGACCCCTTTAAGGAATAACTTAGCTGGTAATCTGGAAGCTAGCGGGGATCCAGAGGAAGATATGCTGAAATGGCAGACAAGTGGGCTTTAATCGATGAGTAGGCCAACCCTGTCTGCAGTAGTCCACACAGGTAAGACAGTACTAGATGGGTCTTGCTTGCAAGCGGGTCCAACTGTCTTTTGAGACACCATATAGAAAATCTCTTCCACTTTGGTAGGTAAGATGTTCTTGTATTTGGTTTTCTGTCATGTCTAAAGGTGTCTAAAAGGGATCAAAATCCTATCAGCCACAGTGTGAGGTGCAGCAATTGCCACTGTGGGTGTATTTGGGATCCCTTGTGCTGTGTGAGAAGGTCCACTCTGAGGGGTAACTTGTGGTAATTGCCCTTGGGTAGCTGTAAGTGTAGGGGGAACCAATGCTATCTTGGCCAATAGGGAGTCACCAACAAGATTTTTGGTCTGTCCTGCTGGATCTTCAGCAGGACCCTCTGTACAAGGGGGGGGGATGCATAGAGAAACCTCCCCTTCCAAGAGACTGAGAAGGCATCTGTTGCCATCACCTGAGGGTGTGGGAGCCAGGTGCAGAAGGAAGGAAGTTGCCTGTTAATGGAGGAGGCAAACAGGTCTATTTCAGGTGGACCCCACCAGTGGACCAGTTCCAAGAAGACATCTGTGTGAAGCATCCATTCGTGGCTGTTTGTTATGGATCTGCTGAGGGAGTCTGCCTAGGAGTTCTGTCATGAAGGAACCTGAGCAGTCTGCAGGGTAAGTCCCCAGGAGGTGGCTAGTTCCCACACCAGGAGAGCTAGTCTGAAAAGCAAGTAAGATTTGTTCCCTCCTGTTTGTTGAGATACCACAGCACTGTGGTATTGTCTGTAAAGATCTTTAGTGGCCTTTGTTGTAGATTGGATTGGAAGGCCCGCAGGGCCAGGAGTAATGCCCTCATCTCTCGGATATCGATGTGTTCTTTTTTGTGTGGCCCTGGCCACAACCCCTACACTTTCAGATGGCTCAGAATTGCTTCCCAGCCCAAGTTTGAGGCATCTGTGTGCATGATCTGTTTAGGTTGAGGTGGTTGGAGGAGGTGACCTATATTGAGGTTCACTTGCTTCAACCACTATTGGATTTCTAGTTTGAGGAAGGGCAGGAGGGAAACCCTATTCTCCAAGGGGTGGGAGTGCTGGGTCCAGACTGACCTTAGTTACCATTGCAACTTCCTCATATGGAGTCTTGCTAATGGTAACATGGGGATAGTGGCTACCATGTAGCCCAGGAGCCTGAGGTACTGCCTTGCGGTCAATTCTGTTGTCTGGAGGACCAGAAGTAGGTGTTTTGTTAAGCTTTCCACCTTTTGAGGGGAGGTAGGCTTTCATGATGTCTGCATGAATCCTGCACCCCAAGAAGACAATGTCTTGGGAAGGTTCCAGGTGAGATTTTGGGAAGTTGATCTGAAATCCCAGGGACTGTAGGAGAGTAATGGCAACTTGTAAGTGTTGCAGGAGGGCCTATTTGCAGTCTGCCTGAATGAGTAAGTCGTCCAGGTAAAGGAATATCTGGATTCCTTTTGTCCTGCAAAAAGCAATAACTGGAGCCAGACATTTGGTGAATACTCTGGGTGCAGTGGAAAGCCCTAAGGGCAAGGCAGAGAATTGAAAGTCACAAGGACCCACAGAGAACCTCAAGTATTTCTTGAAACTGGGCCTTATAGGGATGTGAAGATAGGCATCCTTGATATCTAGAGTGACCATGACCCCTTGGGGAAGAAGGAGCGTAAAAAGAGTTGGTAAGGTCAACATCCAGAAAGTAGGAACCTGAAGGAAGAACTTGAGTAGAGAGAGGTCCAGAATTGGTCTTCAAGGACTGTCTTTTCTTGGGGCTAGGAAAATCCTGGAGTAGAAACCTCTTCTGTTTTCAGCCAGTGGCTGTTTCGATGGTGCCTTGAGTCATCAAGGTTTCTAATACTGGCTGCAATAGGTGCAGCTGCTGTTTTGGAGGTTGTGGGATACCCCTTCTCTTTGGAGGCATAAGCTAGGTCATACTATACCCATTTTGTATTATTGAAAGGACCCATTTGTCTGAGGTGATGGATGTCCACATTTGAAAATAGTGAGAGAGATGCACTGAGAGAGGGAGAGAGGGAGGCGTTGGGGGTTTTAAGGTTGGCAGGTAACCAGCCACTACCTGCCCTGTCTTGAAAGGGTGGCCTCTGGCTAGAGGCAGAGGAAGCTCTGGTAGGAGTGGGTTGCTTCCTGGTTGTTTTTCTGAGTCTTGTGGGAGCAGCAGGACGAGAGTGCTTTATAATAAATTGTGTTTTTGCTGGGTAATTCTTCTGAAATTTAGGAATAGGAGAGACCAGCAGATGTTTTAAATCCTGCATCTCTTTCCCCTTTTGTTGTAGTGACTTAAATAAATCAGCCACTTTTGTACCAAACAGAGCTGTATTGTCCAGAGGGGCATCAAGAAGCTTAGCTCTAAACTCATCTGGTAGAGGTTGGAGGCGTAGCCAGGAATACCTTCTTAAAGCAAATGCTGATGCTGCTGACCTGACTGTGGCCTCAGCAGCATCATAACTGCACTTTCTGGAGTGCCTAGTAACCTGGGAGGTGAGAGCAAGAAGGGAAGACAGCGAAGCTTTGGCAGCAAAATCTGGTGAATCAGACAATTCCTTAGAGACTGTCTCAGAAGGAATAAAGCATATTTAGCCACGTGTGTCTGGTATTTAGTAGCCCTGAAGGCCAGAGTAACAGAAGTGTAAATTTTCTTACACAGACGTTCCATGGTTTTGCTGTCTTTGTCAATTGGGAGAATGGTGGTGGTAGGCAATAGTTTAGAGGCCTTATCCGTGGAAATGGAAACGGTGGCAGGGTCTGCTGGAGGACACTTAATAAAAAACTTAGCAGTCTCAGGGACTTTGTAAAATCTATCAGGTCTACGTGGAGCAGAGGGTTGTGAGTCAGGGTTCAAGGATGCTGAAGAGAAGGCATCCAGGAAAGAAGGCAGAATTGGAGGAACAGCAGTAGGAGCTGAGGAATCCATTTGAATGAGGTCATAATACCTTTTTCGAACCTCAGTAATTTCAGATGATTCCCACTTAAAATGTTCCTTCATTTTGGTAATGGTTTCCCCAAAGGTCAAATACTCAGCTGGGGAGTCAGGGTCAATGGATTCTTCCTCTGGGGAGCTGAATCCCAAGGGAGAAGGAAGCTGAGAGGTATAAGAGAGTTTCTTCAGATGAAGAATCAGAAACGTCCTCCTCTTCCCTCAGAGAGAGGTTTGATGTTTGAGGCCTTGGACTCAGTATAGGAGGGGGGATGGTGGAAGTCTCTGTAGTGGTAGGCTGAAAGGCCATGAAAGCATTAAACAAGCTTTGGCAGAAAGCCTGCCAGTCGGGCAAGCTTTCAGGAGTAGGTGAAATGTGTTTTCATTTTTCCTTCCTTTTAAGATGCCTGGCTGGAGTCTGAAGGGAGGAATGCCTGGAATCAGGTGACTGTAAGGAACCGGAGAGATCTGACAGACCTACCAAAATCACTGGTTACCCCCAGCATCAGAAACTGACAGTGGGAAAAGCCTCTACAGATGTGCCCTCTGCTCATGATTGTGCAGCTTCCATGCAGGTACCTGCTGTATCTGAGGTGGTGGAGCCCGAATCCTCAACCAAGCCGATGTCTGCCACAGGCTGAGGGTCAGACGAAAGAGGCGTAGTGGTAGTGGTAGGCCTGATAGTCTTGGCTTTCTTTTTTGGCGGTTCGGTAGGTACATTGGTGGAACCTTCCATACCTAAGGCTTATTGTTTTAAATGTTGGTTTTCCAGATAAAGATTGAGCATGTGCAGATGGCTGCACAAAGTTTTGGGTACAAGCACCTGGTAAATGGAGCAGGCCTTGCAGTTGTGCGACTGACCTAAACAAAAAAGACACTGATTGTGGGCATCCTTGTGGGGTATCTGACAGCCATGTTTACACTTGCCCTTTCCGGAAGACATGAGCAAGCACTAGAATAAAGAGAAAAATGACTGAAAAGGTTCCGAATGGGGAAGTTATCTGATTTCTTTGAGTTCTGACGACTGGGCTGGCAGGAATACCTGACGTTCGACTGGCGGCTGAGAAGTTCTGAGGGCTGGTGCATGCAGACGTCGCTTTTATGGCCCACATTCCACTAGCCACTTCAGACATCCCACGCACCATACAGTGACTGAAAACTTGTATACTGGCTGGACATTTGAGGAGCAAGATCAGTAATCCCATATGTGATGAATACCGCAACGTGTGAATAGAAGGACATCATGATAATAATAGAGGAAGGACATACATACTTTAGTTGATAAGTCGATGTTATACTTGTTAATTTAAGAGGCTGGTAGCTTAAGTTAGAGTTGGCAAGAAAGTGAGTACAGATGAAAAGAGTCAGTGGACAGCTACATTGCGTTCTGGTGGTGTACGAGGTGCCGTTTACAAATGTATGCAGCAAGAAAATTAGCAGAGAAATGCAAACAACTTTCTGACATACAGAACTTTAGGACACAGGGGAATATTGCATCTGCAGGGCTTTGGGACCTTAATATGCTCTTTAGTGTTTGCTGTCTTATTCTGGAAAAAAATGCAGGACATCTAACAAGTTGTTTGTGCTCGTGTGTTTCAATCTTTGGTCCTAAGAAAAGTAGAAAGGAGGGAGAAGTGTGAGGTACGTATGCTGGAAGTAAAAAAGGAAAAAAAATGCAGTCTTGAGGAGGAGCAGTGTAGGGGAGGGGAGGAGGTAGCAGAAGAATAAGGGTAGAGTAGAGTCCAGAGAAAGGTGGGGGGGGACTAAAACAGTAGATTTTGTGGAAGCAATAGAATGCAGAGGAGGAATACAACTAGATTACTTTTTAAAATAATAGCATGTAAGTTGAAGCAAATTTGCATTATACTAGTTGCAAAATATTATTACCAAGGTTAACTTAGTTGCAGTTCAGAGGGAAAAAAAAACAAACACAAATAAACAAAGCAGCGTATGAAATGCATTCAATATAAACTGTGTGGTACAGAGTGGCTATAAACCTGGCATACATCCATATACTGTCAAGATAAAGCTACTTTTGCAAGTCTATGACAGTACTAGTAACCAGCAGAATTGCAAGTTGCACCTTTTTCATCAGCATATAAGCAACATATCAAAGGCTATTAGATAAGAATTGTGTGGTAGAGAGTGGCTAAATTCTTGGCAAACATCTGTAAACTATCAAGAAGAAACTACCGTTGCTAGTCTATGACAGCACTAGTAAACAGTGAGCTGTTGTTAGAAGCCATTCCGTATGTTAAGATGTTAAATTTAAGGTAAAAAATAACACTCCAATTGCCAGTGTACTTATCCAGAGTATGCACAGCTAGTCACAACCAATATTAAATGTGCAGTGCTGCTCGGTAATTAGACCATTGCTGTAAGTAGCTCTTACAGAGATACTTAGGTTGAGATTGAATGTATAAAATTATACCTCCAGTTAGTGCAAATATTACTTAAATGGAACAGCCGTACACCAGCGGAAGCAGCTATTGATATGGTGGAGAAGGACTGAAGGCAAAGAAGATGGCACCAATGCCAAACACGATGTTTTAAATGGCGCAGGGCATGATGGGAGTAAGGAAATGGTGTAAGTGTCCAGTCTTAAGAGTTCAGAATGCTAAAGAGAATGAAAGAACCACAGAAAAAATGGAGGAAATATGACCTGATCTGAGGTTTGGACAAACGAAAAAAACAATCAGTAAGTATGCCCTTGATACAGGAGCTATAGATCAGAGAAAGCAGAAAGATTCATTACCTATCAGGACAGAACACAGTAATAAAAGAGGAAGGGGAGACATAACTAGTTGATACGTAAATGTTATACTTGCTGATTAAGGATGGCACAGTGGCGCAGCAGTAGCATTGTTGCCTCACAACATAGGTTCTCTAGTTTGATTCTTGTCTGGAGTGCCTTCTGTGCGGAGTATGCATGTCCTCCCTGTATTTGTGTGGGTTTCCTCTGGGTGCCCCGGTTACCTCCTACATCACAAAAACATGCATCTGGAGCATTTCTCCCTGGGCCTCCACTGAAAATTGGCTTTGTTCCAAGTCAGACTTTCATGTTAAATAAATAATTTGAGAGAATGGTAGCATAAGTTGGCAGATTTTATGGTGAAAACAGAAAAGGAAATAGAGTTGGCAAGAGAGTGAGTATAGACGAAAAGAGTCAGTGGACAACTAGATTGCATTTTGGTGGTGTACAAGGTGGCATTTACAAAAGTATACAGCAGGAGTATTGGCAGAGAAATGCAAACAACTTTCTGAAATGCAGAACTGTAGCACAGGGGGATATTGCCTATGCAGGGCTTTGGGACCTTAATAGGCTCTTAAGTGTTTGCTGTCTTGTCCAGGAAAAAAAAATGTAGGATGTCTAACAAGTTGTTTTTGCTCATGGGTTTCGCACTTTGGTCAGAACTTTAGCACAGGGGATATTGTGTCTGCTGGGCTTCAAGACCTTAATAGGCTCTTTAGTGTTTGCTGTCTTGTCCAGGAAAAAAATGTAGGACACCTAACAAACTGTTTGTGCTCACGAGTTTCACTTTTTTGTCAAAAGTTTATCACAGGCGATATTGTATCCACAGGGCTTTGGGACCTTAATAAGCTCTTTAGTGTTTGCTGTCTTGTCCTAGAAAAATAATGTAGGACATCTAACAAGTTGTTTGTGCTCGTGGGTTTCACTTTTTGTTCAGGACTTTAGCATAGGGGATATTGCGTTTGCAGGGCTTCGAGACCTTAGTAGGCTCTTTAGTGTTTGCTGTGTTGTCCAGGGAGAAAAAATGTAGGATGTCTAACAGGTTGTTTGTGCTCACGGGTTTCACTCTTTGGTCCTTCAGTCAGTGCAAATATTGTTAAATTGGAATGGCCCTACACCAGCAGAAGTCACTATTGATACAGTGGACAGGGACAGAAGGCAAAGAAGAGGCTACTCATCCATGTGAAACAATGGCTCATTCTAATGTTATTAAAGCGTAACTTGGACAATTGAATGGTAAACCAAAAAATCATACCTGGTCTGGTGCCTGTGTCTCTGGTGGACAGGGGCAGTCAGCAAATCATATCATTAATCAACAATCACCCCCTATGTAAACATTTAAAACATACAACTTGTGGGACACATTGGGTTGCATGGCTAAGCTTATAACAGTCCTAGTGGTGATTAGCCTAGTGTACACATATACACCTATGAACCTATGTGTGGGATTTGACCCCCCCCCCACCTCCTGGGAAACAATCGTGTGTATGTAGACAAAGGGGTTAGAAGGGGGAAGCTATTGTGTTAAACGGACAAACACATCCACATACAGAGAACTCTGACATAACAACAGAAAACAAATGCATTTTTGATGCTGTGAGGTACCTGTAGAAACTGGTTTATACAATGCTGTCGACTACACAGAGTAGAATCCCACCACAAACTCTGGTGTGGCTTTTACATTTATTATCCGTGGGAAGCAGCCTACTTTACTTTTTGAGAGCATTTAGCATTACGAATGGTATTTATGCTGCTTCAGGGTGGGTTTCAGACAGGGCCTACCTGACTTTGCAGGTGTGCTTGGCAGGTGCACTTTACTAACTAATTAGGGACAGTATGTACACTCATTGTTTTACAACTGGTTTAAGGGCTGAGTATGCCCATGAAGACTTGCATGCTTCCTCATTTGCATATTCAGTACAGAGGAATATGCAAGACTTCTTTTGGAATATTGTTGGATCCCAGCTGACCATCATATGGCTATAGCTGCTTTCCCATGGTTCCAGTCCTTCTTCTGATGGTACCTGATAGCAGGGATTGTAACTGGAGATATGGGCATCTGGCTAGTACTCCCTCTAAGCCCCAAGCTAAGACCATTGTTGTTGTTAGAGAGAGGGGCAGAGGACATAACCGGCAGCCAGAGGCATCACATATGCTGGTGGCAGGGCTTTTCTAGGCCCTACACATCATGCTAATGTTCTCTTCAGTAGGACTGTCAGGCAGTGAGTTGTGGATGCTCTGTGGATATCCCTGGCCATGTCTAAGGTGGCCACACATCCTCATCCTACACATGTCCAGCCTGGTGATCTCTCTGAGTCTGAGATACCTCCAGGGCTCAACAAGAAATCTACCCTCATCAGGGCACACTTTCTTCTCAGGATGGACATGCCCACCCTCACTGCCATCTCTGTAAAGCACTGAGCCGCTATTCAAATCGAGGCTGCCTGGGCTGTAATAGGAGCTTCATCCTTCTATACCACCAAAACTGGCTTCTTTTGGAATCATGGCCTTCTTACATGTGGGGGAAAAGTTTGGGACAGCACCTTGTCATTTGCATATATTTTTTCAAAGCTTGCCATACTGCAAAGCTTCTTCTTCTTGCTATTTATTTATTTGTTTGTTTATATTTGTTTGCCAGGATAGTGCACTGGCCAGTACTGACCAATGTCAGGCTCAATCCAGGTGTCATACAAAACATTTCACAAACAAAAAATACAGATATGTAAGCAATAACACAGTAGTTTAGACATTTGTTGTGTCTTTCAGCTTTTCCCGGTTAGGGGTCGCCACAGCGGAAATCCGGTCCGCTAATGATTGGCAGTAGATTTTTACATGCTGAGTTGCCAGCCCTGACGCACAACCTTCAACGAAGGTATGCCCATTCACGCACGTCTCCACACAGAAGATGCTTTAGCTGAGAATCGAACTGGACAATGTCTTACTGTGAGGCAACAACGCTACCGCAGCACCACCACAGCAGTTTAGACTAATTACATAAAAAAATGTGTATATATATTCTAGTGTACAAGCCCAGTGCAATGCACAATGAAGCAGAGTGTACAATATATACATTAGTGTCCAAAGTGCGTCAATCTTCACTGAATCTTGAGAGAGAAGAAAAGACTTGGAAAGGAGAGAGGTTAGGTGACCTGTCCTGTGTTGAAGCAGGAGCATTTGACTTGGATGAAGAAGTGCTTTTGAGTTGCATTCTGAATTTGGAATAAGTGTTTATGTCCTTAATGTTGATGGAGAGAGCTTGCCAAAGAGTAGGTGCCTGAGAGGAAAAGCATGTGCAGTGCTGGGGAGTTTGGTTCTAGGGGTAATGAGTGTTAGTCTTGATTGTGAGTAGTGTGGAGTTAGAGTAGTTAGAGTAGTTAGTAGGTTATATCTTTATTTATGGGTAGCCATCTGGCTTTTTCAAGGGTTACAGTGATGGTCACAGAGAGGTGAGTCTGTAAAGAATCAACAGATGCTGTTGAAGATAGCCTGGAATGGGGCAGTGTCAGTGTTTTTCTTGGAGACAGAAGCAAAAATTGGAAGCCCATATTCAAGCTGAGAAAGGAAAACTTCATTACCAGTGGCTGCCTGGCTGGTTTGGATAGGAAAGGGGAGATCTTTTTGGCCCAGAAGAGGGGAGTATTTGTTTTGGCTCTCACTTTGTCTATGTGGAAATGGAAGTTTATTGACTGACCAAACCAGGATCCTTGTATTTTGAAGGTGAATGTTTTCTGTATGGAATGGCTATATACGTCAAAGATAGCTAAAGAGTTAGGTACTTGGAGAATTTTCTGTGGCATTCCAGAAAGCATAATTTTGGTATTAGTGATGTTGAAAAAGTAGTTTATGGTTTATGAGCCATTGGTGGAGCCCATGAAAGCCTGGCTGGAGCTGGCATTGAATTTTGGTGAGTGACCTGACGGGTAAATTACCATGTCATCAGTATACAGGATAAGTGGACAATGTAGGAGCTCACAGAAATGAGTGGACAATGTAGGAGGTCACAGAAAAGTCAGTTAATGAGTATGGACAAGGGGGGCCAAGAATGAAGTAAACTTTTAGTAATAGGTGCAGATTCTGACTGAGAGGATCAATCCTATTTTAACTCTGAAGTGTCTGTCAGTGACTAAGTTTTTTTTTTCTTTTTATTCATTTATTTAACATTTGTTAATCAGGAAAGTCCGACTTGGAATGAAGCCAATTTTCAGTGGAGGCCCAGGGAGACAAGCTCCAGATGCATGTCTTTGTAATGTGGGAGGAAACTGGAGCACCCTGAGGAAACCCACACGAATGCAGGGAGGGCATGCAGACTCCGCACAGAAGGCACCCCAGCCAAGAATCAAACCGGAGAACCTCTTGCTGTGAGGTGACATTGTTACCGCTACACCACTGCGCCATTTTTGAACACGGAGTGGCATCTGTATTGATACTAATTTCAATTAGTGTGTTTTGGAGAATGAAGTGGTCAAATGAGATCAAATGCCTTTGTCAGGTCTATAAATACAGCACCTGTAAGGACGCCAGTAGCAGAGTTTAGCAGGATGATATCAGTTAGGGACCATGTTGTTTGGTGAGAAAGTGGTACTGCTGGATATAGAGGGAGAGGTGAATGTAGATTATTTTTTCAAGGAATTTGCCCAGAATTTAGAGGATGGGTTTTAGAACTGACAGGTATCTTTTGGGTTGATTTGCTTTGGGTTGTTTAATTAGAGCAGTTTTCCTAACCTGTGGTATAATGTCTTGTGTGAGACAGATTATATTTGTGGGTGAGAGGGAGACATAGATGCTGTCTGCAGTGATATATGAACCAGGAGTTCATGTCATCAGATCCAAGGGGGGTGTTAGTGGAAATAGTTTCAAGTAGTATAGAGACTTCCTTGGGATGTATGCATTTGAAGTGGAAGAGGGGGGTGACCCTGTTGCGTGAACTCGTGAACTTTTGGTTTACGTTCCATGAGGGCATGCATCACATTTTCTCTTTTGGCCTGGAAATAGTTATTTAAAATGCTTGATGAGTGAACCCTAAACCATAAAAGCTTGCTTTGTTTCTAAGTTTCTTAATATCCTGAAAGACTTTCAGCTTTTTATTTCATCCAATAATCTGTAAGCCATTTGGTCCCAGACAGCTGATATTTATTTATGTTCATTTAACTGGGGTGTTAATACTGATAATATCTAAAATGACTGCTGTTCAGAATGTCAGCATTTCAGAATGTAGACACTCAGAAGGGCACTCAGAATATAAACTGTTCAGAATGTCAGCAGTTAAGAAAGTTGACAGAGGAAAGTGGGTTTTTATGAGTAGTAAACTGTTTCTGCAAATGTTGTCAGGTTAGGATAAGGGTAAGGGAATAGTTTTAGTATTGTGCATGTTTGTTGGTGTATGTTTTTTTGTCTGAACCTGTCTTATTTATTTATTGTTTTACATTTGTTTACCTGGTAGTGTCCGACTGGGCCAGGGTCCTGTTTTCAGTGGAGATCCTGGGAGAAAAGCTTCAAGACAAGTATTAGACAATAACAAAATTATAAGCAAGTTACATACATGATAGTGTAAATACATTTTCAATGAGCATAGAAAATATAATTACAAGATAATAATACTCTCTTTTTTTTGTAGGAAGTACAAATAGGAATATTTATTTATTTATTTATTTTTACATTTGTTAACCAGGTTAGTATGTTTGGGTTCTTAGAAGCCTTTTTTCAGCAGAGACCTGAGGAGAAAAGCTTCCAAAAGAAGTTTTAAGTAAACAAATAGTAAGAACAAAGATAAACACAGATCACATTTTAAGTATACATACTTCTGAAGTAATTACATAACATGCAATAAAGGGATATACAGAAAAGATAGAAATACAATGCAATACATATATGGAATTTTCCACGTAGTATGGCAAGAAACTAAGCAGAAATATTGTAAGACTAAGGTCAGTACATTGCTGAACCAAGGTACTAGGCATGAAGTAAGTAAATATACAGATAAAGTTGTGTGAACTTTGGAAGTTAATAAATAAATTAAAGAACAGTAATAAGGGATTATGGGAATTGAGTGTAACATGAGCTAACTAGTATGGAATATGACGGAAAAAAATGTGTAGGTAGTAGTAAGAGAGAGAGCTAGAAGTGATACAGTTAAGTTAGGTTATCCCTGAATGTTTCTTGGGTATTAGTTAAGGGCATGAACATATCCAATTTGATAGGAAAAAAGATTTAAGCTGTTTCCTGAAGGCATTTTTGTCTTTAAGTAGTCTAAGGGCTAAAGGGAGTGTGTTCCAATTATTTGCAACTGAGTGACAATAGAGTATTTTCCCAAAGGATTTGTTTGGCTTATGAACTTCAAGAAAGTATTGATTAGTACTTCTTAGTGGGCGTTGAGGAGTATAAAGTGTCAGAGAATTTGCAAGAGATGGGTAGGATGTAGGATTTAGTATATTGTGGGCTATAAGGAGTTGGGATTGGGCAGTAAGTTGGAAAATTCAGGCCAGTGTAAAGCCTTTAATGAGAGGCAGTGATGGGATTTGTAAGGTTGATTTGCAGCAAAGTTGGCTACTTTGTTATATGTGGTTTCTAGTTTGGATATTAGGTTACTCTGTAGATGGGTAAGAATAGGTGAAGCATAGAGTAGGGATGGTAGAAGCAGGGATTGGGCAAGGGATGGCCTGGATGCACAGGGAAGAACGTTTTTGTGACGGTAAAGCAGACCTAGTTTTTGGTGTTTTTTTTATTGAGTTATGAATGTGATGGTCGAATTTAAGTTCATCATCAATTATTGCTCCAAGGAGTTTTGTTTGGGTGTCAAATATAATATAAAGTAAGGTATCACATGAGAGTTCGAGTAACATCGGTGAAGTATAAGGATGGGACTTATGTGATGTTAGTATGGGGGTCAGTCAGGTTAGAGAGGTTATCCTGGGTGAGTGCAGGAGCATAGCCAGTGAAGTATAACAATAGGACTTATGTGATGTTAGTATGTGGGTCAGTAACATCGGTGAAGTATAAGGATGGGACTTATGTGATGTTAGTATGGGGGTCAGTAACAGCAGTGAATTATAAGAATGGGACTTGCACGATGTTAGTATGGCAGTCAGTAACAGCAGTGAATTATAAGAATGGGACTTACATGATGCTAGTATGGGGGTCAGTAACAGGGGTGACGTATAAGAATGGGACTTATGCGATGTTAGTATGGTGGTCAGTCAGGTTAGAGAGGTTACCCTGGGTGAGTGCAGGAGCATAGCCAGTGAAGTATAAGAATAGGACTTATGCAATGTTAATATGTGGGTCAGTAACATCAGTAAAGTATAAGACTGGGACTTATGCAATGTTAGTATGTGGGTCAGTAACATCGGTGAAGTATAAGAATGTGACATGCAATGTTTATATGGGAGTAAGTAACATCGGTGAAGTATAAGGATGGGACTTATGTGATGTTGGTATGGGGGTCAGTCAGGTTAGAGAGGTTATCCTGGGTGAGTGCAGGAGAATAGCAAGTGAAGTATAAGAATAAAACTTATGTGATGTTAGTACGAGGGTCAGTCAGGTTAGAGGGGTTATGCTGGGTGAGTGCAGGAGAACAGACAATGAAGTATAAGCATGGGACTTATGTGATGTTAGTACGGGGGTCAGTAACAGCGGTGAAGTATAAGGATAGGACTTACGTGATGTTAGTATGCAGGTAAGTAACACTGGAGAAATATAAGGATAGGACTTATGCAATGTTAGTACGGGGGTCAGTCAGGTTAGACGGGTTATCCTAGGTGATTGCAGGAGCACAGACAGTGAAGTATAAGAATGCGACTTATGCGATGTTAGTATGGGGGTCAATAACATCGGTGAACTATAAGACTGGGACTTATGCAATGTTAGTATGGGGGTCAGTCAGGTTAGGGGGGTTATTCTAGGAGAGTGTAGGAGGACAGACAGTGAAGTATAAGAATGTGGCTTATGTGATGTTAGTATGGGGGTCAATAACATCGGTGAACTATAAGAATGGGCCTTATGCAATGTTAGTATGTGGGTTGATCAGGTTAGAGGGGTTAGCCTGGGAGAGTGCAGCTGCATAGGCAGTGAAGTATAAGACTGGGACGTATGCAATGTTAGTATGGGTGTCAGTCAGGTTAGAGGGGTTATCCTAGGTGAATGCAGGAGCATAGACAGTGAAGTATAGGGTCTATATTATAACATCGAAGTTCAAAAACTTTGAATGTTATAATATTGAACCCTTTAGTGTGAAAGCTGAGAATAGCAAAGCCTCGGAACATCAAATTTTACCTAGGGTAATATTTCTGTGGTCCATGGCTTTGCAATTTACAGCAGTGTGGTGCGATGGTTATGTACTGGGTTTAGGGAAGTGAGCGAACAGAGGATACAGATTGGGCTCAGGTAAGTGTGGTGCGATGGTTACGGACTGGGTTAAGTTAAGTGAGCGAACAGACTGGGTTAAGGTGAGTGTGCGGTAGTTAGGGACTTTAGGGTTAGGGCGCGGGTGAGGTGAGTGTGCGGTAGTGACAGACTTTAGGGTTAGGGGTAGGTTAAGTGAGTTAGGGTTAGGGCGCGGGTCAGGTAAATGTGCGATTGTGTGGATGTGAGGGTTAGAGTGAGTTAGGGTAAGGGAGCGGGTAAGGTGAGTGTGCGATAGTTAGGGACCTTAGGGTTAGGGTTGGGTTAAGGTAAGTGGGTAGCTAGTGGTGTATGTCTGGTTTTGTGTAGGGTTTCGTGAAGTGTATGTGTGTGGATTATTTATTTTGGTGTGTTTGAGTTGTGTGTTTGTTTGTCGGAACAGCAAATTTTTTCCCTGGGAAAAAATTAGCTATTCTGACTGTTCGGTTTTCTGGTGTTTCGATTGAATGGGGTCGATATTATAACATTCAATGTTTTTAGACTTTGATGTTATAATATAGACCTGAAGTATAAGGATAGGACTTATGAGATGTTAGTATGGGGGTTGATCAGGTTAGAGGGGTCAGCCTGGGTGAGTGCAGGAGCAGAGCCAGTAATTAGTAAGGAGTTCTTTTAGGAGTAATTAGAATTTGCGATTCTCTGGGTTATTAAATATTTGCTGGGGGAGCAGATTCCAGGATTTGGATATTTTATTTGAATAGAGATTGTCACAATTGATGTTCGAGATTTATACACTGTAATCCCTCAAGACATCAGGCGTAATTGGGTCAGGTATTATTTGTTGGAGAAACAAGTGGATGGTCCCACTATCGAGTTGATTGATTATTTGTTGGACTTGGTGCTCAGTAACAACTATTTTATTTTTAATAAAGAATTTTATTTACAAAAAACTGGCGTTGCCATGGGCTCTCCCTGTGGTGCCACCTTTGCTAATACTGTGATGGCATAATGGGAGAAAAATTTTCTGTTCAGGGACGTAACCTTCCAACACAGGCTGGTCTGGTACACCCATTATTTGGATGATATTTTTATCATTTGGAAAGGTGACAAGCCCATGGCATCAGCCTTGTTGAGCATATCACAACATTTACCAATTTTCTGGAGTTCACTTGGGATTTCCAAAATGATAAAATAGCTTACTTGGACATTGAACTTATTAATGATAGATCTAATGGGAGATTTCTTTCTAAGATTTTTAGGAAATCTACCTATTCCAATGCCTTCCTACACTACACCAGTTCCCACCCCTTTTATCAGAAAAGGGTGGTTGTCAAGGGTCATCTTGTTAGGGCAGCCAGAATGGTGTCCCTTGATTCTGAGTTCCAGGTTGAGTGTAACCTTTTGCAGGATATGTTTACCAAGAGGGGTTACCCAAAGGGACCTGTTAACAAGTTGATTGGTGAGGTGTATACGAAAAGGAATGATGGGTTCTTTAGACCACTTCTGTTTGGGGCCCAGGGTGGACATCAACGACATGTAGGGGAGACATTACGGGCCCAGGGTTGACATCAACGACATGTAGGTGAGACATTACGGGCCCAGGGTGGACATCAATGACATGTAGGGGAGACATTACGGGCCCAGGGTGGACATCAACGACAGGTAGGTGAGACATTACCACATTTTTCTGGTTGTATTGTCAGCCAATCAGGGGAGGATCCTTTGATTCCTCATGAGGGGCATACCATCCCAGTCACTTCAACTACTTTAGCTGATGTCTCAGTGAATGTGAGGTCCCCACGATCACAGTTGGGTGTCGGTATTAATCTTGGGTTTATTACTACCTTTTCATTGGATGCACCCCTAATTAGATCCATTTTAATTAAGAATTGGTGCTTCTTACATGAGGAATATGACCATTAGAGATAGAGTGGGGGATGAGCCCAAGGTGGTTTTAGGAAGGGCTGGAATTCGAAAGCAATAGTGGAAGGTTGTATGTCCCTCCACCATTCCCCTCATCCTGGTATGTTTAAATGTGGATGTTGCCATTTTTGTAAACATATTAAAACTGCTAATACCTTCATGGTACGTAACCAACGTTATTCTGTCAAAGAAAGGTTTAATTGTGATTCAAATGGGGTTGTTTGCTTGGGTACTTGCCAAAACTGTCCAAAATTTTATATTGGTAGGACAGAGAGACCCCTGAAAAATAGGATCTATGAACATGTGTATAGTATTGGGAAATTGAATTTAAATAATGCCCTGGCTAGGCATGTGAAAATTAACCCTACCCATGAATTTTTGTTTATGGCTATAGATAAGGTTGGCTTGGATGATAGGAGGCGCAATTATCGTTGAAACTTAATAAGAAAGAATTAGCCTGGCAGCTTAGACTTAACGCACATGTCCCCCCCCCCCCCCGGGACTCAATGATAGTCTATCCATTAAAAGTATTCTCAAGCTGAAATCTTTGGCTAGGTAATATGGGGCCCCCGTTTAATCGTGCATATTGTTCATTATATTGTATTGTACTGTGTGAATGTATGTATGTTTGTATGGACAAAGTGTGATACACATATATATATATATATATATATATATATATATATATATATATATATATATATATAATTTTGTGCACATAATTTTTTCCTGTGTTGGTTTTTTTACAAATTTTTCATATCCGATGGTGCTTTGGCAATGTATTTTTTGTTTTTTGCATATTATGTTTTTATATATAAATGTATTTAAATTTTTTATACAAATTTGTGTATTAAGCTTTAAATGTGGGTGGATTGTAGACTCATATTTGATGATGTCATTCATGGTTGCCTATTTAAGTGATTTGTTCGTTTAAATATTTTGTCTGAAGAAGTTTGCTAAATTAAGTAAATGAAAGTGCTAACTTTACCTCACTTGTGGCTTGGAGTTGTTTGTTTTCTTCATTTGGGGATTTGCAAGACAGCCTGGGATGTCGTCTGGTCCCATAGAGGCTGTGTTTTCTGCTTTGGACAGACTTTAATGACTTGCTCTTCATATATGTTGGGTGGGAGGGGGGGTTGGGAGAAGGTTTGTTGTAAGTTAGGAAGGGATAAGTGAGTAAAACTTTCACCAAACCTATCCCAATAGTAGGCTTGCTATCTCTGTGGGGTTGGTTTGTGCGATACAGTTGGCCACTAGTTCTACTCATGGTTGGGTCCTACTCTTTAGGTTACACACATAGCTATAAAAGGCCTTATGGTTATCCTTGGCTGTACTTGCTAAGTTTCCCTCAAAGGAGCCCTTGGAGGATTTGACAAGTTGTCTTATTTGCCTGTTGAGGCTGAGGAGGGTGCTTTTCCATTGCTGGGGCCTTGCCTTTTCTTTGTTGGGCAGCAACCTTTTGCATATATTGTAAAGTTTCTTGATGCTGGATGTCCACCATGGCAACTTGTTTTTACTTGGGGCTTTGGCTTTGATTCTTTCTAGTATGGCCAAGTTTATACACTAATGCAAGTGATTGTACAAGGCTTTAGTGTAAACTTCGGCATGCTTTTCACTTCCTGCTTGGGGTGGGGCTTGTAATGCATTTTTACCTTCACCTAGGAGGGTATAGTTTGCCTTGGTGAAGTTTTTTAGCCCAATTTCACCCTTTGTGAGGTTTGGTTTTAGTGCCAGCTCGAAGATGACTGATTTATGGTCAGTTTTAACTAATGAGGGTCCGACAGTTGCGGCAATGCATCTGTTTGACATGTTGGTGAGGACCAAATCTACAATGTTCAGTCCTCTTGTTGGGGTATGGATAGTTTGTTCCAGGCATTTGAATTAACAAAGTCAAGGAACTTTTGTGCTAGCGAATTAGGGTTAACATGGGTTTCCCATTTGATGGTGGGATAACTGAAATCCCCAAAAAAACAACGTATTCGGTAAAATTTGGATTGTCTCCAGTTTAGTCAAGTAGGCTTTGTGGGTATGGTGACACATTGAGGGGGATATATAACTGGCAATGACTTCAATGGGGGTCTTGCCCACTGTAACCTGGACCTGGAGTAACTCCATGGAGTCGTCCAGTCTAACTAGACAGGAGATGAATTGATCTCTAATATAGTTTGAAACAATGCCTCCTTTGGTTTTCACACATTCATTTTGCAGTCTAAAGGTGTGGAAGGCATTGTAGCCTTGCAAGGCTGGGGTACTCTCTGAGGCCTTGAACCAGGTTTCTGTGACTGCACAGACATCTGCATCTTCTAGTGATAGAAGTCCTTCCAGGGAGTGCAGCTTTTGGTTTACGCTCCTAGCATTTAGCAGCATGACCCTTATTTTATTCTGATTGGTTAATTTCATGTTGTCAATGTTATTTTTGCCTACAAAAGACACTATGGGGGAGGCCAGAGCCTTTGCTAGCAGCCAAAAGCCTAGAGGTGCCAGTTGCAAACCGTCTCTGGCAAAGCAGCGAGGTTTGCCGACTATGGCTTCCCAGGCTGACAGCAACTGGATCCACTTTGAATGACACCAAAAACTGATCCAATTATTGAAATCAATCATTTTTTATTTATACTGTGGTATCATTCTAGGTGAGGCTAGAATGCTCCCCAAGGTTAGGGACATACCTGACTAGGACAAATACTCAGAGAGCTCAACCATGTCAGTCTTCATATAGTCCAGTGAGGTATGTCTCAGGTCATTCACACTAACATGAATTATGAAATTCATAATGGTACCTGTTGCTGAGAGACCTGAGTGCATGTGTGAGCTGACGAATCCTGGCACTGGACAGGCAGCTGACCGTGACTTTCTCCTTGTCCACCCTGGTGAGTGGGACATCTATGTGTCTCATTATTGAGTTTCCAATGACATGAAAATTTGGTTTTTGAGTGTTACGCCTTACTGGCTTGGTGGGTGAGATACCGTATGTGTCATGGGTGCTGTGGGGACTGTGTTATTTGTAGCAGTCTTGTGTTTTGGAGGTCTCTGGTATTTCAGTAAGTTTTTTGAGAGAACGTCCACGTATGTGAATTTACGTGTTTGATGCATACTATGTGTATAAGTAGTGGTTTGTGTATGAGTAGTGGTACTATGAGCATATGTAGTGGTGGGTGAGTTGACAACCTTCTCTGTTACTGTTTTGAGTGAGAGAGGGTATAGATTCTAGATTCTAGGTGTAAATACATCTCTCGCACCTTTTACTAGAGTATGTTATTAGCAGAGGGTCATCTGTGCACATGAGGCAATTGCTACACTGCCTCAAGAGAGCAAATTCAACAAGTTTGGCAGGAGAAACAAGGGTAGCCCAACTGTCCGTTATGCTAGGTTGAAGACTGTTGTCACCCCCTTTCTAAGCTAGTATAGTCCAGTTTTCAGGTTAAGTGCTGAAATCAGGGCTGTGTTACAAATCTCTGTTTGCCCATACCTTACTTGGATAGAAGGAAGTTTCTCTGTTCACCTGTGAGAGAGGGGAGCTTTGAGCAGTCTATCTGTCCCTGGAGGAGTGATTTCAGCCCAGAAATTAGTAGTTTGTTGGCCATTTTGGGCTAATTTTTATCCCTTTCATTTCCCTGCTATAAATACCGCATTTGCCCAGTTTTGCATGCCAGGCAGCGCCGGTTAGCTATGGTTAACTGTTCCCGGCTCCACAAAGTCTCCTCTTCAATTTTTCCCTTAGAACTAGACAAACTTTCAACTAACGCACTCAAGCCATTCATTTCTCAGCCCAGCACTTGCTCAAAACTCATAGCAAGCACTTATAAACACTAGCACTAGACCCTCCTATACTGTACAGAAGGACAAGGCTCTCTATTCAACCTTGCCAGCCATTCAGTAAAACAGTTCACTGTACCTATCCAGGCATGTCCAAAGGGCAGTTTCAGGCATACTCTCCAGTCCAACTGGTGAATCTGGGCATTTTGAGGCAATGTTAAAACTGCCTCATGTACACAGACAACCCTCTCCTCCTACCACCAAACACTAATACATGTGAGAAATGCAATTATACAGCCAAACTGGAGGCTAAGCTCTCTTATCCCAAGGCTGGATCAGACAGTCAAGAGGAGAAGGAAAATACTTGCATCACACCAGCAGTCTCACATAAACCCATTAAACCAGCACCGGCAAAAAACACACATAAATACACGAAAACATACTCAGAGGCTCTAAATAAAAATCTGCAAAAGCAACATAAACCTCCAATGCAGACATCCAAGCAACATCCACCCCCCCAACACAAATCATGAAACACATACTTCACAAAACCAGTGTGCCATGCAATCACAGCCATTAAGGCAAAATAACATACCCAACATACTAATAATAGGTGACTCTATAATCAGGCACATAGGCTGAATAAGGAGAAGGTTACTGTTAGCTGCCTGTCGGGTGCCAGGATCCGCCACATAACACAAGCACTCAGGTCACTCCAGAACAAGTACAAATATGACTCTGTCATTGTCCATGTTGGTGTGAATGACCTGAGCCATACCTCCCTGGACTACATGAAAAGAGATATGGAAGAGCTCTCTGATCTTGTAGCCCAGGCTGGTATGACCCTGACCCTGAGTAGCATCCTGCCCTCACCAAGAATGATACCACAGTATAAAGAAAAAAATGATCAATTTCAACAATTGGCTAAGTTTATCGTGTCGTTCAAAGGGGATCCAGTGTCTGTCCACCTGGGATGACATGCTCTACAAGCCACGCTGGTTTGCTAGAGACGGCTTGCACCTGTCACCCTTAGGCCTTCGAATACTGGCCAAGGCTCTTGCCACCCCCATAGTGCCTTTTTAGGCAAGGCTCAAAAGACAAACCCACTGCCATAAATAGCACAAGTAACAAAAAACTGAGGGTAATGCTACTTAATGCCAGAAGTCTAAACCTCAAAATGCACGCACTCGAGGTACTCCTCAGTATGGAAAAAATGAATATATGTGCAGTAACAGAAACCTGGTTTAAGGCTCCAGAGAGCACCCCAGCACTACCAGGCTACAACTCATACCATACATTTTGGCCACAGAACCCAGAATGAAATACAAAAGGCGGGGGGCGTATCCATATTCATCAAGGTTACTCACACCTCCAGGTTAGTAGCACAGCATGATGCTTCAGAGATCATCCACGTTCAATTAACAATGGGCAAAACTGCAATTCAAATTGTAGCTTGCTACAGATTACCCACCATGTCCCAGGACCCCCATTCCGCATTTCTGAAAACACTGGGAAATATAAAGGTCCTACAAAACACCCTAATATTGGGTGATTTCAATTACCCAAACATTGATTGGGAGAACTACTCAAGTACTAACTCCCTTGCCCAACATTTCCTAGAATTTATAAACTCAAACGCCCTGGATCAACTGGTCAACACTCCCACTAGAGGTGACAACATATTGGACCTGGTCATCACCAACATGGGCGATCAGTGCTCCAGACCAGATGTCAACCTCTCACTGGTTAGATCTGACCATAAACAAATCACTTTGGATATCTACATTCCGCCCCCACCCCCGGACAAGGAAACCACCGTGAAAAACTTTTCAAAAGCAAACTTCACGTTACTTAAGACTGAGATGGAAAGCTTCATAGCCCCCATGCTAAAGGATAACATTGTCCAAGCTGCAAAATCCTTTACTAATGCATTCTACGGGCACCTACAAGAATGCATGGATCGTGCTATCCCAAGCAAAACCAAGACTCTAAGAAAAGGAAACCAGTCTGGTGGACTCCTGCCATAAACCAGCTATACAATAGGAGGAAACTAGTACAGAAAAGAGTAAAATCCCAAGAAGGGAAGATATCCCTGATCAGTATCAGAAAAAAACTACGATCCCTCATAAAACCATCCAAGGCGAGTTTCAAAATAAAAATTGCCAAGGACTCCAAAGATAACCACAAGGCATTCTTTAGCTTTGTCAAGAATCTAAGTGGCAATGCTCAGATCTGCTCTGAGTTAGTGCAGAATGGTACAAAATACACAGAACTGACCGATATTGCCAACATCCTGGCAGACTGGTTCAGCACAAACTTCACCCGCCTCTCACCCCCAAAAGGGCCCATAACCATACCAAAAGAATGTAGAGTTCCTGAAATCACAGACACTCAGGTGAAAACTGCCCTCTCCAAAGCCAAAAATACAGCATCAATGGGACTGGACGGTGTCCCAGGCTGGGTCCTACACGAACTCAAAGATGAACTAACCCCTCATCTAAACACACTGTTCAAACTCAGCCTCTCCACAGGTTCCGTACCCATAGATTGGCGCACAGCAACAGTTATTCTGCTCCACAAAGGTGGAGCCACAAAAGACCCTGGGAACTATCGCCCTATAAGCCTGACTAGCTTGGTCTGCAAGGCTATGGAGCGCAGTGCTGCACGAAGTGTAACAAGCATAAACCTGCTCAAATGCAGGGCCTAAATACGAGAAGCTAAAACTTGAAAAAAATTAAAAAGATTCTAAAGGACCAATGAAGATGCTTATTCCAAGCCATAGACTGACCTTCCACTACTAGTTAGGTCCCAATCAGCAGGTGGGACCCTTCCAATCCAAGATGGCCTGGAAAAAGTGCTCAGAATAAACTAACCACTGTTTATCACAGCAGAAAAATAGCAGTGAGACATAAAAAAACGTTTAAAACAACAGAAAATCGGCAAGGAGGCTCTAAAGAAGGTTTTAAACAGTTAACTGATCAGTGATTTAAAAAGTGCTTGGCAAGAAAACCAGAGCAAGCAGAATAGATAGCTTAAAAACAGTTAGAAATCCCAGTAAATACTTAACACACAGTGAAACTAACAAAAAACTTTGTAAACAATGAAAACAACAATAAAATTTGATTTAACAGGCACAGTAAAGCACACAATTTCAGTACAACAGTGTAGTTTAGTACATAGTATATAAATAAATACAGTATAAAAGTAGGCGGCAGGCAATAAAAAAGTGCAGTAAATAGTATAAATAAGCAAAAAAAAACCAGGCGACTTATCTTTTTTTTTTTTTGAAACTCAGAAGCCACTAATCATCTAATATCTCAGCTCGAAGTTGTGGCTGGAAGCTCACCTCAGTTCAGCTCGCTGGTGCTCAAATGCAGGACCCAAATACCAGAAGCTAAAATCTTGAAGGAAATTTTAAAAAGTTTAAAAAGGACCAATGAGGATGCTTATTCCAAGCCCTCGACCATCCTCTCTTTAATAGTCAGGTCCCAATCAGCACAATTCCCTCATGAAAAGTGCATATAGGCCCTTTACAAACCAAGATGGCCTGCAAAACATGCTCAGAACAAACAAACCACTGGAAATAGTCTTAGAAGCAGCACGCCTGGATCTGGACTATGCTACAGCTACTAGCTACACTAGTGTCAGCAGAAAGCACTAGAGTATATTTGAAACAGCAGAAAAATAGCAACAAGACAGTGATATTGATAGGCTGATATTATGAAGTGTTGGTAGTTTGAATTTCTGCATTTTGAACCATCAGTATCTTGATATATATTCATCTGATAGGTATCTGAATGAAGATGACACTTTCTTTGTTGAATCAGATTCTGTATAAAGCTGGATTGTCAGCATTGATGCAATGTTCCCATGAGGTGCCATCCCCAAACTGTACAATTTTATAAAAGAAGGGAAACTATGTATACATATGTTTTGCAGTCTTAAGATTCGATCTGACGTACCTTTGTGAAATTTACATATCTTCTCTGTTTTCATGGGTTGTTTTTTCCCTTTCCAAAAGCATACTAGCTGATTTTTTTATTCTGAAGTGTCCATAGGTTCATTGCATTTACCATTACAGGTTCACAATTTACATCAATCTTACAGCCTACTTGCCGTAAAAAACTTTCCCTTGTGGCCTGGTTTGAGGCTGAAAACATTCTAAACTTTGCCAGTTTGCTTATGTATTCAGTGGCAAATAAACCAAAATTAGTTGTCAAATAAATGTGTAATTCTGATGTTATGACTTTCCTCTGCATTTATGTCCTGGTTACTCTCATAACTTTAATGATCACATAATTATACCCATTCAGCTAATGAACACAACAACAGAAAATGGACTCTTGCTCAGATGGATTTATTCTGGTTAACAAATATAAAATAAAAAATGCACAGTATTTGTGTACAGAGCAAACTATGCTGTTCCTGGGTAGGTAAAAATATAGTAAATCCGTTACTCGACTTTAGACTTTTTTTTAAATGACCATCAAAATATTCAAATAGACAAAAGAACACAAGAGTCTTTAGATCTGTTAAACAGGCAGTGTTAAAGCAAATTATTCTGTCCAAAAGACTGCAAGTTTACTGGCTTCAGAAATTTTCCTTTAAAACCACTGAAACTCCGGCAATATTTGAGAGGGCATCACCGCATAAAAAGGGTTAACACATCATTTCATAACTGGGTTACTATCATGATCATCTTTAAACACCCTTGTCTGTGTTGCCTTCATGCTTGAACAGCAATAGAAATTGTTACTTGGGAAGAAAAAGTAAACCGAGCCCTGCAATCAATGAAGCAAGGAATTCTCTACGAAACAAATTATGGAAATTTTCAACAAACGTGCTGAGTAGAATACAAAAAGATTAACATTTTCTGCTATGTTATACTAACGTTTAAGTAAACCCACTGAGTGATTTGAAACTGAAAGTGAGTGAAATGCCCAAATGACAGATTAGTTGCTTCAGTTGCTATTATGTTTTCTTGCACAGTGTTCATGTCTGAAGGACCATCTGGCCGTTAACACTAGGGTGACACAATGAATTACAGAGCATAAAAGTATGAGTAAATCACAGACTGTAAAATGACCAATGGAATACTGACATGATTTTGACAATAGGTTGCTTGTACAGCTCTTACCAAGACCCTAGGAATCTTATCAGAGTGCTGCAGTAATCCTAACTGAAAGAAAAAATGAGTTCTGGAATTTTCTGTGTTCTGTTTGAGCAACTGCCAACAGAGATTGTGTTAGTGGGTGATATTGCATTTTCATTCTGATTGCAGGATGGAATGCAAGACATATTTGAGTTTTTTCTGTCATGTACCTTATTCAGACTTATGACTAAATACTCATTCTGATATATGCCCTTTGAATATTATAAAAAACGAACTCTGAGATCTGCTCCCTGTGCTACTATTGGACAGAGGCAGCTCTTAAATGCTTTACTCCATGCATGGATCATTGTTTGACTATGGGATACAAATGCAAAGTGGAAGCAGCTGATTTCTAATAGTAATGCTGGTTATTAAGCAGACCGTGCACAGATGAAAAGGGTGGTTTACAACAACAAAAATGCAGTGCTTGTCAGAATATACCCACATTGCTGCTGGGTTTTGTAAGAAGGGATGGAATCACAAAGCACAAAGTAAGAGGTAATTATCAGTGCCTGGTTTATATAAGAAGATGATGGTTAATGCTGGGGTAGTTTTAATAAAACATATCAGTAAAATATAGCAATCCAGGAGTGCAGACATTAAATATACACTGCTACCTCAGAGATGAAATGGCAGAAGAGAGGCAGCACTGAAATAAATAAGTGCAGCAGACGGCAGCTGCAAATAAAACGAGTTAATTAACGATAACAATCAGTATGGATTCATGGGTACATGTATATGTCTATCTGCATCCCTCTTCTTTCTCCATTTCTGTATATACAGTACAAATATATATATATATATATATATATATATATATATATATATATATATATATATAACTGAGGAAAAAGCAACTACAAATGAGCAAATACATATAAAAGTGACTGCAAATAAAGAAGTACACACATACTACTGACTACCAGATATACATATTATTTTTTATAAAGAATAATATCACGCCCGACAGAGTAAATGCCTCCGTGCTTTTAAAAATGTAATAACAAAATGTCCCAAAGTGGCAAGCAACGGATAGGCAAAACACGGTTACTCAAATTCAAATGAAACTACTGAATAAATCAAATAAATAAAAATATTTTATTCGGTAAGCGCTTTCAAAACTTCTTCATCAGACCGTAAGAAACAGAGCAAAAAACCAGCTACCATTTATATACTAATCAGGTGACTCATTGAATTAATCAATTAACTCTTAAAATCATATTACTCTAATTGCTAAAACTTTTGTTTTTCGGTATTGAAACCGAACACATAGTGAAATACAAACTGTCACGCATCCAAGGTGAACCATTCTATAAATATACTACTAATCTTCACAGGACATTAAACTGTACATTTTTGTAACGGTGGAAATATTTTCATCGCAAATTCTCTGAAGTAGAATAGTTGGAAAGTAGGAGAAAAAACTATCTCCTGCTGTTTATCTATTAAACTTCATAGTGCGCATAACTTTAATGAAATGCAAATAACATTAGAATTCTCTCTGAGAAACTTCTAGCTCTAATCAAGGTGAATATACATACAAAAGTCATATATCAACTTGACATTCTAGCAATAGACTTAAACAACTACTTTGTATAACTTATGAAAGTTTTTTTACGAAACAAATCAATATTAAGTCAACATGATATATAAAGAGGGCTGTCTTATGCCTGCATACCTACTATGTAGAACCATTTAATAATATTTTAATAATACCTAACTATAAACCAAAGAATACAATTCCAGGACTTTTTAAGCAGCTTTGCAACTAATCATAATAGACGCTATGAAGCATTTCACGCTTTGATGTCATGTTTAAAGCTTAGGTCTTAGTCTGGTAATATAAATATATATTTTCAGAGTCTTAATGTTGATATTGTGTATTAAAACACTAACTGCAAAGGAAAGAGCGGACTATAAATTAACTTGGTGGTTCAATAATTTCTGACCTCACTATACCAAATTATAGTCATAAACTTCAAATACGTCTATTTCTAAGGACAGTTCTAATGGATACTTTCTCATTAAGGCCTTTGCCTCTATCCGCATGCATTTCAATGATCCAAAGCATTTCCTTATTCTCCATTTTGTTCCTTATATTCCCCTCCTTTATAGTGGGTATATTGATATCAATAGCCATGAATTTAAAAGTATGTTCTATACCACATTTTATAGTATGTTTTGCTAGAGCATTATGTTCATAATTCACTCTAATGGCATACATGTGTTCCCTTATTCTCTCACAGAAGGATCTATCAGTTTTTCCTATGTAGAATGAAAAACATAACTGGCACTGTGCCAGGTATATTACGTGTTTAGTATTGCAGTCTACATTTACTTTGAAATATTACGTTTTCCCAGTTTGTGGGTGTATAAATTTATCTGTAGTTGTAATGTACTGACAATAATTACACGAACCAGAGGAATTGGTCCCAGAGAATGTTTCGTCAATATTAAATTTAGTTGAATGACATAATATTCTCTTAAGATTGGGTTTATTTTTAAACAGGTAAGTGGGTTTATCCCTCACTATTACTCGAAGTTCTTCATCTAATGTCAGCATACGCCATATCCCATTTTATAAATTGTAAGTATTTTAGATTGTAAAGTATTATTAGCTGCGCATATTTTCTGGGTATATGCATTGAACTTTAACAGTTCATTAATTACGTTGCTATAAGATCTTAGCTTGCACTTTAATTTTGATATGAAATACATATTTATTCCTGGGGACAGTTTTAATGCCCCCTATTTATGATGGTTTAGAATATATAGGTTCGGGAATTATATACATATTAGGTATGCAGGCATGAGACAGCCCTCTTTATATATCATGTTGACTTAATATTGATTTGTTTTGTAAAAAAACTTTCATAAGTTATACAAAGTAGTTGTTTAAGTCTATTGCTAGAATGTCAAGTTGATATATGACTTTTGTATGTATATTCGCCTTGATTAGAGCTAGAAGTTTCTCAGAGAGAATTCTAATGTTATTTGCATTTCACTAAAGGCATAGTACATGCGCACTATGAAGTTTAATAGATAAACAGCAGGAGATAGTTTTTTTCTCCTACTTTCCAACTATTCTACTTCAGAGAATTTGCGATGAAAATATTTCCACCGTTACAAAAATGTACAGTTTAATGTCCTGTGAAGATTAGTAGTATATTTATAGAATGGTTCACCTTGGGTGCGTGACAGTTTGTATTTCACTATGTGTTCGGTTTCAATACCGAAAAACAAAAGTTTTAGCAATTAGAGTAATATGATTTTAAGAGTTAATTGATAAATTCAATAAGAGTCACCTGATTAGTATATAAATGGTAGTTGTTTTTTAGCTCTGTTTCTTACGGTCTCATGAAAAAGTTTTGAAAGCGCTTACCGAATAAAATATTTTTATTTATTTGATTTATTCAGTAGTTTCATTTGAATTTGAGTAACCGTGTTTTGCCTATCCGTTGCTTGCCACTTTGGGACATTTTGATTTTTTATACTTAATGTTAAAAACATAGCAAAATTCATAACTGCATTTTTTTTCAAATGGGCTTATGCACCCATCTTCCCTGCTGCTTTTTTATATACCAGCTTTGAGATTGTATAATAGTGAGGAAAGGGCATGTTCTCACTCCCCATTTTACTGTGATCGTGAACACAGTATTCTCACTCCCCATTTTACTGTGATCGTGAACACAGTGTAAGCTTGTATAGCTGCTATTCTTGATAATGTGCCTGCTCTTTTTATTTTTAGTCGCTTAAATATGCAGTCGTTTTTTTCTAGCACCACTGCACTTCAATCGACAAAATGTGAATTTGACCTTAAAGAATGCACATATGTATATATATATATATATATATATATATATATATATATATATATATATATGTATATTATATATTTGTCTTCAAATGGCCAAGACCATAAAATCAAAATTTTGAAACTTTGAACGTTTTGAACAGAGATTGCTGCACAATGCAAAATGGAAAATTTATTTTCCTCACTGTAGTGCGATCTCAGAGTTGATATATTTTTCATTTAGCTCCCTGCAAAAATGTAAAAAAAAAAAAAAAAAAATTGTTTTTATTTTTTTGTTTCATTTTTGAAGTTTCGAAACTTTGATCTTCTGGCCTTGGACATTTGGAGTGCAAAGTTTTGAAACTTCAAGTTTTAGAAGTGTGTGTATGTGTGTGTGTGTGTGTGTGTGTGTGTGTGTGTGTGTGTGTGTGTGTGTGTGTGTGTGTGTGTGTGTGTATGGGTCTACCTGACAAGACCAAAAGCTCAAAAAGCTGACAACAAGATCACCGACACCACAAGAACGAAAGTGCAAAAACACGAAAGTTGACATGCCCGACAAAGCACAATCCCGGCAGTTAACAAAAATAAAAACAATTCCCTGTTCCGAAAAACACATACAACACAAGCACAAAAAACCTCATAAACCTACACTAAACCTTACATACACAATTATCTATGCACTAACCTTAACCCAAACTCTAACCCTAAGGTCCGTCACTATCGCACACTTATCTTACCTGCACCCTAACTCTAAAGTCCATCACTATCGCACACTTACCTTACCTGCACCCTAACTCTAAAGTCTGTCACTATCGCACACTTACCTTACCTGCACCCTAACCCTAAAGTCCGTCGCTATTGCACACTTACCTTACCCGCACCCTAAACCCTAAAGTCCATCACTATTGCACACTTACACAGTCGCGCTCAAATACAAGCACACATGTTTCACATGTCGGTGTTTCCGGTGTCAGAAATTCTACTTGTCGGGTATTTGCTTTGTCGGTCTTCTGGTGTCGGTTATCTCATTGTCATTGTTTTGGCTTGTTGGTCTTGTTAGGTAGACCCGTATTGCAATGTACATTACCATTCT